>NW_003163275.1:208127-213124 GCF_000004985.1 Naegleria gruberi
CAATATCCGAAACTACAAATAATCCAATTTCTAATCATGATCAAACTTTGGAACAAATTTTGGATGAACATTGTCGAATGATGTTTTTGGATATTCTATTCGATATGAAAGAGTTTACGATGGATGAAATATTTGATAGGAATGATGGAGATATTAATTGTGAAATGGAAAGTGTTGTAGAATCATTCAAGGGATGTCCAAAAAATGGATGGAATTCAGTATTGGATCAATATTCGTATAAAGTTTATGCTAATTTGTGGATTAATTATCCTAAACTGAGAGAAATATTTGCGAAATCATTGATAGTGTTTGTTCCAGTAGAAGTGATTGTGAACTATGATCAATTTTTTAGATTAATTAATAAGGGAGAAATCTCAATGAATCAACTGAAATTTATTCGAATTCAAGGGGATAGAACTCGAGAATTAAAATTGGAAATAGGGAATGAATCTTTCTTACTGGTTGATGTTAAGAAATACACAACATTAGGCAATAGACAAGCCCGTTTAAGGAGATGGCAAGAACTTAATTCCAATGCCAAATTTGGAATCGTTATTCAAAGTCTCATTAGTTTCGATCATCCTTTTGAATTTTCTGAATATGAATTCTTTGATTCGATTGGAATTATCAAAGAATATTTAACCCATAAGGCATCAAAGGAATTGCGAATTGTTTTCATGTTTACAATGGCCGATTTACTATATGAAAAATCAACTTTCCAATCCAAGAATTTGAAAGAACCCACTAGAGATCGAATAGAATTGAAACATATTGGAAATATGAATAAGGAACGAGATTTGATTAATTCAGTTCTTGACTTTTATCAAAACGTGTTTGAGACTTTCAGAGAGAATGAAAAATTCGAGTATCATATTATTAATAATCTGTCCACTGATGAATCATATCAAGCACTGATAGAATCGAATAAGGAAAACGATGATCCAACCAAGCAGGTCATTATTTCTAGATCATTGATAAGGCGTTCGCTGGGAGTTTTATACAAAATGATTGGTCAATCACAATTATCAGATGTAAGCATTCGTATCACCGATTAGAAAAGAAATAATATTGAAAAGAAACTTTGACTAGTTTCGAATAAGCTGTTGTTTAAATTCAGAGATTAGAGATTCACCAAGTTCTAGGCTACTCAAATGTATAGGCGAAAATAGTGATGATTTAATTATCAATATATATATCCATATATCAATTATTATAATTTAATTCTTGATCTTTTGGAACCAGAGGAAGTTGAAATTGATATTGGTGATGATATGGATGATGATCCAATCCAACCAGTTACTCATCAATCAAGTGGAGGATATGATCCAGAATTTGAAGAAATGAAGAAGAAATTCAAAAAACCAACTGGTGCCTCAGAAGGTTGTGTTAATTGCATTATGAAGGAATATATGAAGACTAAAGCTAACACTGAAAAGTTTGGTATTGGTGCTAATCCTGACAATGTAAGCTATGAGCTTTTACAATTCAACTCTTCCTGGGCCTTCAAAGAAGACAATTTCGAGAGTCATTTTGATTTAGAGTTATATGTTTTTGTTGGATAGGTTGAAATAATATTGTAAAGTGATGATAATTTTGACATGGTGAATGGCTACGGCCATATCACGATGAATGCACCTCATCCCGTCCGATTTGAGAAGTTAAGCATCGTAGAGCCACATCAGTACTGAGGTTGGAGACAACTTGGGAACCTGTGGTGCTGTAGTCTTTTTAACTTTTCCTTAATGTTGATTTCAAAAAAAGCAATACAAAGCCGAAATTGGTCCCACTAAGGAAATGAAAGGAAATGAGGGTATTATTCCAAAATAAATAATATATAAAACATAGTTCCCTGACGATGATTATTAATATGATTGGTTGCTGTTATTCGAATGCCAAGCGGCTAATGATGTCACAGGTAAAAAATCTTCCAATCCAATCTTTTTCAAAGATGATGTTTCAATGTAAGTAATGTAACCAGTACGTCTTGCAATATCTTCTCCTTCCTCAAAGGTAATTGGCTTTCGAAGATTTGAGTGTTGGAATACAGAATACCTTTCGTCAATTTTACACTCACATCCCTTTTGCTTTCGTGCGTATATCAGGAATGAATTTTTCAATTGACAATGTCAAAGACTTCAATGACCAGACAGAGAAACAAACACAACATAAATTGGCAATTGGATAAAATACAGTTTTTGTTCCATAACCTGTACGACAAGCTAAATTCCACATTTTCATACTAACTGTATTCTCCTTCAATTGAACTCACAATTATCATAAATTTCTGGAAAATTTTCATATAATCCATCTGTTCACTTGTTAATTTTAGAATTTCATGAATTCAATAAATTTTGCTATAATTAATATTTCCACTTTTGGCAACCCATTTCATTTAATTCATTAACTTTCACTTGGTAGTTTCGATTTGTTTCATCCTCAAATAATCTTCCATCAAAAGAGATCGTGAGAATGGATAATAATTATTAGAAATCAATAAAAGGTTTCCGATAGTATGTAAATCTAGAAATTTAATTCAGTGATCGATCTTTCTAATAACATTTTTTTGAGCTAATATTTCAAACTATTTCAAACTAAATATACATTGCCGAAACTGAGCTTGGCAATACATGTACAGGGCTGTTAATGCGACTTGTTATGTTGAAATAAATCTTGTATGCAACGAAAAGGACTTTCCAAACTTAAACAAGCAATTATTATAATATCCTTATCATTTCTTATTAATGGATCTTCAACAAATTCAAGTAAACTTCCTCGTCTGTAAACAGCTTCCTTTACAACATCATAATCATTCCTAAGCACATAGGACGCAAATTTGATTGATTCTGGATTGCTTTTGACAGAAGCCAGCATGATTTCCTTATTATTTCTTAATGAAATAGGGACATGCTCAATTGCATTTCCACTGGGGAATGTAACAGCATCTAAAACAATATCAAAATCATCCTGTAGTTCCTTAGGTACAAACTTTAAAGCATCACCATTCCATCTTACTGCAATTTTAGCAATTTCCTTTTTGTTTTTCAATCGGTCAGAGGCAAATTGTAAAGCTAGTCCATTTTTCTCCACTGCAATTCGAACTATTTCTTCATCATCCTTAAATTCCTCACTTGTATTTTTAAGGGAAAGTGGCGAATAACCAACACATTCCTTTACAATAGCCCGTAAATATTCCTGTTTGAGTTTACAATTCTCTTCAAAATCCTGTGTTAAAAATATCCTTTCATTCCACATTTGAAATTCATGGGCTATTTCCAACATCTCCTTGTGTGTGAAGGGTTTCGTTTCATGCGACATTAACCTCTTTACAATGTTTTTCACATCACTATTGCTCTCCTCTTCTCTATAATCGTAGTAAAACTTGAAATCATGGTACGTTTCATAATTGTGAAATCTGAAAAAATCACCATAAATATTAATGGCAACAGAGTGTAATTCCTTTTTAAGTCTGAGAGAAGCAAAATCATAAGCAATTACTTCATCACAAGCAAAATCATCGATAGCATCGTTATTGAACAAATAAAAAGCATCTGAATACATGGCTGCTATCACAACATCCACATCATCTCGCAATTCTTTTGAAGCAAATTCAAGAGCTAGCCCACAAGTAGAGACAGCTGCCAAAGCTGCTTTCTTATTGTTTCCACATTCTTTTTGATACCAATCAAGAGAACAAGGATTAAGTGCACATGCCACTTGACTAAACTCCTCATAAATATATAAATTCAACGTCCCTCCAATGTCAATACTATCTTCACTGCTAAATTTAAATAATTCTTCCGTAATATATTGTCCATCTCTTTTCCAATTCAATTTTAATTGTTCAAAAGCAAATTCCCTTTCATCATTGTCTTGATTACATTTTTCAAAGGCCTTTAGGATAGGGTGAATAATCAATTCGTATTTCACATTTTTTGGAACATCACGAATTTGTTGCATTAAAATTGGAGATTTAAAACTTTGATCGAGAAGTATTCGTACATGGGAAGAGTTGGAATTGATATTGTCGTAGGTTGCCTTCTTTTTGAGAGGAGGTGAGGAAACGGAATTCTCTAGGCAACTTCTTTTCATTTTTTCCACTTTCGAATTTTAATTTTCATGCTATGAAATAGATAGAATTTCGTCCATTGATCAATGGTATAGAGGCGATTGGAATAGTTTGAGACATTTTGGAGTTGAAACAAGAGATGATGAAATATTCTTCCTTTACGACATTTTTGGAAAAAAATAGAGTCAAAGTTGAGGGATCCAAAAAAGGAAATACTAAATATTTTTAAAAAATAAAAACGGAATTATGGAGCATATCATCTACACGATCAACTGACTAAAAATCGACAAAAAATAACATATATTGAACTAGAAAATATAAAATTATTAATCATTACCCCCCATTTAAATCATTAAAAAGACTACAGCACCACAGGTTCCCAAGTTGTCTCCAACCTCAGTACTGATGTGGCTCGACGATGCTTAACTTCTCAAATCGGACGGGATGAGGTGCATGAATCGTGATATGGCCGTAGCCATTAAATATCATAAATTAAGATTTATCAAAAGAATGTGCTCTGATTCGAATATGGAATAAACTCAGGTATGCAATTAGGATGAATACTACATTCACCAATTCTAAATATACAGATTCAAATTGATGAGTTTGTGGATTATGTTATACTAGTAATATTCTAATTTTGGAAAGTTTAATTTTAAAAAAAAAATGTCTCAATTAGAAATTGCTGCGCAAGCAGTTGATTGTTATGTTGACGAAATTAAAGGATGGTGCAAGTGCAAGGTTTATATTTATGAGCCATCAAATGAGAAAGTTTGGAAAGATGCAGAATTGAGTGGTTTGTGCACGTAAGTTTTATTGGAAATGTTTCGAAATGAGAATTTATTGGTTGGTAGAATTCATTTACAGTTACTGTCGAATACGATTTCGTTGAATGTTACAAATTTAATAACGAAACAAGTTTCATTCAAAG
>NW_003163275.1:213911-328702 GCF_000004985.1 Naegleria gruberi
TGCAAAGAGAATGGTAGGAGAAGATTACTTCCTTGCCATATTGCATCTCAGTCTGGAAATGTGGAGATTTTGGAATTTTTGATTGACCACGCTTGTAAATATTATCTGAATAATAGTACAAAACTTCAACAGTTGAGTGAATTTAACAATGCATCTATTTTCAATAATTCATTGAATGAGTTCATAAAACAATTTCTTTCAATCAAAACCCAAGATGTAAATAGTCAAACTCCACTTCACTTGGCAGTTCGGGAAGGTCACACTTCTTGTGTAAAACTATTACTTGAAAAGGGTGCTGATCCACTTTCAGTTGATCATATTGGTAAAACAGTAGTTGATTATTCAAGAATGAACTTTATTAATAAGCATGTTATCATTGAAGAATTGCAAAAGTATGTGGATTTTGCAATCTTACCTCCACTAGAACCAATACCTATCATTCCAAACATTGCTGAGTCAGAATCTATTGAAGAAGAAATAATTGTAAATCAAGAACCAGAGCTACAATCTGAATCAAGCAATTCTAATCAAGAACAAGATGAAGAAAATGAGAACATTTATTTTATGTGAAACCTTCTTATGAGACAAGTATTTTTGAAATGGCACTTTCTAGTTTCATCCATTTTCAAATGGTTGATGTATTGAAGACACAACACAATAAAAAATGGCCAAAAGAAAGACACCAAAACCACTTGCCTCTCTTCGAATTCTCTCCTATTCCGATAAGAAGAAACTTCAGTCTCAACCACAATATAGAACCAGACGTTCAAAGCCACCAATCGATTGGGAATTAACCATTTACAAATGTGATTCCTCTCAAATGTCTTCTGATGAATTTGTTACAACCTACTATCAGACTGATCCTAAAAACCCTGCATTGGAACGATTTGATGAGATTGAACTGACTGATTTTCTCTCCAATCATTGTGACATTTATCTGGAACAACTCAAGCCAATTCCATCATCTGTTTCAGTGGGAAACTCCAAGAAGAATAATCCAAGAGCAGAGTTTGAAGCCAATGATACCAATTGGTTGTCTGAATATTTCGAAGATATCTCATTTGCAAGTTTTGATTCACTTCCTACCAAATACACAAATTGTGTTCTCACTGTAAATAACCCAATTTTAAAGAGAATGGTTTGTTATGGAGATGATGAAGCCGTGTATTGTTTTGAATTACAACTCTAATACTAAAATTGTATTCTTTTTTAGAAGTGTGAATTGATTCTTTTGGTGGTGTCAGCTGTCTGTTTTAGACATTAAAAAAAATACAACAATGCCTGTTTCTCAAGATTTGGAGGAAAAAGTGAAAAGTATGTTTGGTTTCATACCAAACAGTTTAGCAGAAATGTGCAAAGATCCTTTCACCATACAAGTTTACCTTCAAGGAATTAATTTAAAGAAGGAGCATGCCACTCTCACATTTATCCAACGTCACATTGTTGAATATATTGCTTCATCAATGAATGGTGATGAATACTGTACACAAATGCACGCCAAATTCCTGAAAACTAAAGCAGGATTTACCAATGAAGAATTATTGGAAATGAAATATGGAGGATTACCTTCAGCTAGTTCTCATCCCGATGTTATTCCCATCATCAAACTTGTCCGTACCATCATCAATAAGAAAGGGAAATTATCACAGGAAGATATTAGTACATTTGAAAATATGAAAATTACAAGGGATCAAATGTATGAAATTATAACATCAATTCATCTAAAATCCATACAAAATTATGTAAATAATTTGTCGAATCCAATCTTGGATGAACGTTTCTGTGATAATGTTTCTCAAACAACAACAACACGAAAATAAATCATCACTTTTAAATTAGTATCTAAATATGATCAGGAAAATTGGATATTAATTTAAATAATAACAGATAGAATATAATATTTAATAATTATTTACAGATCCGATCATTGCAAGTTTAATTTTCTGACCAGATCAAAAGCTCATTCAATGTTCGCTTTTTATTTATCGCGCCATCTGAATTTGGCGCCTCAAATGTACAAGTAAATTTGAAAAACGGTAAGGTTAAAAAAATGAATCAACAACAACAATTGAGGTTGCCGCCTCCTCAATCACCAGGAATCATGATGCAAGAACAACAACAACAACAGCAGGCGAGAGGAAGACCAAACCTAACTTCGTATTATAATAGTAGCATTAATAATCAATATCCAGTTCCATCAATGCCTCCCTCTCCGAGTAATTTTGGAGGAACACCAAATGGGAGATTAATGTTTGGAAAACCAACATCATCAACACCAAATTCTTCAAATAATAATGGAAGACCATCTTCTGCTCAACCAATGAGAACTGTTTCCAGACAAGAAATTAACAATAACATGAATAGAATGAATAATAGACAGCAACGTCCAACGAGTGCATCACCAGCTGCCGTAAAGAGTGCTCACTTTACGATGGGAGGAACAGAGCCACTTAAACCAAGTGAGAGAAAAATTGGAAGAAAGCACTTTGTCAATGCTCCAACAATTATTACAACCACAACTTCATCTTCTGATAAACTTGATGTAGCAGAGACATTGACAATGACATCTTCAGGTCTAAGGACATCAAAAAGTGATTTGGATAAACCATTCCACTCTCTTTACCAAGCTTATTGTCGAAGAATAAGAATAGAACCTTTGGAATTTATTGTAGCAAACAGTTTAACAAAAGGTCTGTTTGAAATTGATCTCGACTTGATCCCACAAGAACATTGGAAGAGATGTTTGGCTGCTCTCAAAAACTCTCGTCAATCCTTCAATTCCATTAGAATTGCTTGGGGTGAATCAAATTATGTCAGAGATTTCTCAACCATCACCAACAACAAACCTAAGACTACATCATCCTCTCCATCTCTCCTCTCCATCAAAGAATCCATGCTGATCCATCAAATGAGAAGCACCAATCAGTTAGAAAGAAAGACAAGCTCGAGGTCTATTAACCTTGTCGATCCAATTACATATGCTGACTCGCTAAAGTTTGTCAGAATTCTTGCTCCCTGCTTTAGTGCATTTTTGTCAAAATTGGAAATTATAGGAATACCCATCTCAAAACAATGTACATCTTTCATGCAAAAAGGTCTGTTAGAAGCAAAGAGTTCACTGAGATGTCTTTCATTAAAAAACACAGGTCTTGGAGATGAGGCTTTCAGAGATATTGGATGCCTGCTTACTCAATTCATCAAATTAAGCAAGTTAACAGTGAGTGGTTGTTGCCTTTCTGATGACAGCTCCCAATACATTCTCAATTTAATGAGGGAAAGAATTAATCAAAAGAGCCATGAAGCATGGTTAGTAAGTTTAAGAGGAAACCAGGAAGCCTATGATAGTATTGAAGATTTGACATCGTTGGATCTTTCTGATAACTATTTCTCTGATTCTACAGCTAAAGCCATGTCTCATATCTTGTATGATGATCAAACGTTGAAAAGTAAGTTATTTGTTTTAGCTCTATCTTACAATATTCCTTTTTAGAATTGAATTTAAGTAAGAATATTATTGGTGTAACTGGTATTTCATTATTCTTTGATGTGGTAGTTCACAATGAAGTAATTGACTATATTGACTTGAGCGCCAACTTTGGTGTAACAGAATTTTCAGAAAAGTTTGATTCTCACACTCTGTTCACCAATTTCTTCGATTCACACGACTTTATATTCCAAAGAATTTCTAAAAGGAAAAAGAAAAAGACCTCTGAAGGTGAAGAAAAAACAAAAACCTCAAAGAATGGGAAAAAGAAGGATTCCAAGATTGTTAAACTCAAAGTACCATCCAAGTCTGATAGAGATGCTCATCAAGAACTCGAATCCCTTGCGTCTGATTCACTCTCGCCAAGGTCAGACGAAACAGATGAAAGTGGTTATGAAAGTTGTACAGGTAGAATTGAAGGAAATGACAAGAAATCAAAAGAGGAAGAAGAAAAGGAGAAGAAGAAGGCTGAAGAGAGAGAAGAAAAAACTCTCAGGTTGAAGCGTGAGTCTGAGCTCATTAACATGCAAATTGAATTCAAAAACATGGATGATCTGTTGGTGAAACTCAAAAAGAACAAGTTTGAAAATGAGAATAGAATTCAAAGCCAAGAGAGAAGTCTAACAGATCTCCAACAAGCACTTGTACAACTCACTCAACTTGTGAATGAACTTCAAGAAGAAAAACAAACCTTAAACAAGCAACTAATTGATACCAATGAGAAACTGGAAAAGTCGCAAACCAATGTACAGTCGCTAACTTCTATAGTGGAAGCAAATTCCAACTCTTCGAAAAGGAAGGATTTCATTCAACCTGACATTCATATTGATCCATCCCTGAAACCATCTCAAGTTGCAAATGAAGATATTGCATTCAGAATTACAGAATTATTTAATAAGAAAAAATAATATGCAACAGTCACGGGAGTATATTATGAAAATCTAAGCAATTAAATCTAGGAAGTGTAAATAAATATTTAAAGTAATAATTATTTGTAAATTTCAATTAAATACATAACAAAAAAATGAGTGAACAATTACCTGAAGTCACCTACCGATTTTATGAAGGTGAAAAAGATTTGGACTTGATTAAACAAATTATGGATATTCATCTGAGTGAACCATACTCTGTTTATACATATAGATTTTTTGTGAATGAATGCCCAAAGCAAACTGTTCTTGCTTTTATTGATGGAAATTTCGTCGGAGCTTGTGTTGGAAAAAGTGAAATGCACTTGGGAAAAACAATGCGTGGATATATTGCCATGTTGGCTGTTGAAAAGGAACACAGAAAGAGAGGTATTGCCACAGAATTGGTAAAACGAGTGATTGAAGAAATGAGATTAGCAGGATGTGATGAAGTTGTTTTGGAAACGGAATTAACCAATGCATCAGCTTTAACATTTTACGAAAGATTAGGATTTGTCAGGGATAAGAGATTACACAAATATTATTTGAACCAGGGATGTGCTTTCCGATTGAAATTATATCTGAAAAACACAGTCCAACAACAACAAGAAGAAACCAATTAAAATTTAAATGATAATTTATACAAGTTCAACATCGTCACCATCATCATCGCTGTCGGCAGCAAATTGATTTAAAACAGCATCATCTTCTTCATCATCAGAATCTTGTTGTTTAACATTCTTTTTCGATGTCACAGACTTGGATGGAGCTGATTTTCTTGTAATTTCTTCTTCGACATCATCTTGCATGGTTTCTTCTGTTTCTCCTTCCTCAATTGAAGCACCTTCTTTGTCTAATTTCATCCTTCGTTGTAATAATTGTCTATTGTAAGCATTCTTTCCTCTTTGGAGCTTCTTAATGTATTCATAAAGCTTACGCTTCTTTCTTGAGGCCATAAGCTTACGCATTTCAATTTGCTCTTGTTCCTTTTCTTCCTTCTTGTTCTTTGGTTTGTTGGACAACTTTTGAAGTTGAACTTCGTCCTTTGACTTTTGCTTGGACTTCTCCAATTCTTGTTGAACATCTGTAAACTTTTTACCTTCCATTTCAGCCATGAATTCAATTTGGTGTCTATCTTCTTCTTCATCACTGTCATCATCAAGATCTTCCAAAACTTCAGCTTCTTCCTGATCATCTTCCACATCTTGTTGGTATTGTCTCTTGATTAATTTCAATTCCTTTTCAACCATAGATCTGATTTCTTCGGCATACTTTGGCATGTATGTATCCTTCTTATATTCAACAAATGGAGAGAGATGAGGTGGGAGTTTCTTACCAGGAGCATAAGGTTCAACTGGTAATTTAATCATTGCATTGACACTATCAAAAAGGTATTGAGGTTGAACATATTCACGATCCTTGATCATCTTTTCTGCAGGAACCTTTCTATCTACAACCATATGTGTAATTTTATCATAGGTTTCATCAAATGGAGAATCTTCCGAAGCCCATCCACATTCTCCTCCAAATGATTTAACAATAAATTCTAAAGAGGCCTTTGGACATTCTCTAGAGAAGTAAAAGACCATTCCTTTGAACATTCCTTTAAACTTCTTCATGAAAACTTCCTCTGGTGTGGATTTCTTATTTTCTTCTTCTCCTTCAACAGCAGGTCCAGAAACAGAGCTCAAATCAATCTTTTCCTTCATTTCTTCATCTTCTGGGAGATCAATCAAGTATGATTTATCATTCTTTGTAGTATAGTTTGGTGGATATTCCATATTATTGTCGAAATATAACTTGTAATTGATAAATGTCAAGAGGGTAATGTAGAATTGCATGAAACTTCTGAAAATGTTAAAATCAATATTTTCTGGAATTACTTGTGGGAAATCATAAGGAACAATCCAAGTGACATCAACACCTTGAACGTTAGCTTGATAGTAAATACCCTTAAATGAAAGGAAAACTTTTCTTAAACTGTTGGTTTGACAAACAAGTGAACAAAATTCATCACACAATCTCTTGGCGTTTTCTGACATTTCAGCAGTAACTTTACCCAAACCAGCTGGTAATTGAGTGAACATGAACAAAATGCACAAACAATCGTTCAAATCATTAAGAGCAGCTTGGAATGATGGATATCTTTCCTTTACAAGATGGTCATAAGTGAATTCTGGTTCCAATTCCTGTAAACGTTCAAAATGTTCAATATCACCTCTTCCTTTAGCTTTGGAAACTCTTCTCAAATATGTTTTATATTCTCTCAACTTATCAATCAGTGGATCGTGAGCAATAAAGTTAATATCCTTCTTGTAATAATAAGTTTTATCCTTTGCATATTTAGTAGCGTTTTTAGCCTTTACGTTTTTCTCTGGGACTTTAGGGTGAATACCTTTCAGAATGAGCATGTGTCTAAAGTTTGCTCTAGATAATTGAAGTCTTTCTTGAGCAGTATTCTTTGCCAAATACTTGACCTTGGTCAAATCCTTGGTGGCAAAAAAGTTCTTTTGTGGTGCTTTACCCATTTTTATATACTATCGTGTTATTAACAAAATATTGTTGAGTTGTGGTTGTTATAGAAAATAGGCTTTGTCCGTGATGATAAAAAAATAACTCGGTAGTTTAAACGACAAAAGAAATTGTTGCTAGCTTGTTGTTGTTACGTTATTTTTTTTGAAGCAAGAATGAATATTTTTTCATCAATTTTTCATCAAATTGTTTGAACGGAGAGATTCAGCATCATAAAGTGCAACAAATAGAGCTGCAGTTGTTGATGAATTAAAAGCTTTTTCAGTTCAATACATGTTACCTTACTAGTTGAATGCATGGTTTGGTTAGAAGTGTTTTGAAAGATATTGAAAAGAATGATTTTTTTTATTGTTCAGATGACGATTCTTCTGTCTTGTTTTCTCTAGATTGTTTCAGTTTCTTATTGAGGGATTCCAAAGTAGTGCATTCACGAGCTAGTTTGAAAATTAAGTGATTGGTTTTAGTGGATTTTTCAATGAGTTTGTCCAATTCGTATTTCAAGTCATATTGTTCTCGTTTTCGTTTCTTGTTGATATTTTCAATTTCTTGTAAAACTTGAGTCTTTTCTCTTTCCAATAATTTAATTTGTTTTTGAAGATATTCATTGGCTTTTCTTAGTGATTCCTCTCCATAATTCTTAGCTAATTCAGTATGTATACAATTATGATAATAATACAATGGTTCATTCTTTTTGATAGTTTCCAAATATTCTTCCTTTTCCTTCTCTGAAAAGAATGGAACAAATTCTTGTTTTTCGATCATTTGTTTATAATGTTCCGATAAGCCAGTTGTAGAATTAGAAAATTGAGGTTCATAACTTGATGTTGTATTCGGATGATATTCCTCCATCTCACAATTCTTCATTTCCTCCTTGATCATGTTATCAATTTGTCTTTTTAATATTTCAACTTGAAATTGATGATATTCTCCCTTTGATAATGATGAATCGGATACACCTTCCTCCTCTTCAGAACCTTGAAAATAGGACGACAATGGATGCTTTACGCAACACTCCAATCGATCCACATAACTCAACGCATCCAAAATATTCTCCTTCAACGATGATGACATTTTTTAATATTTATTAATTTAAATAAAATTCCCTCTTGATGCTTGTTCAATAAGAGGGAATTGGCTAACAACTAATAATGTACTTTCATCATCAACCTATCGGAATGATCAATAATATGACCATCATAATGATGATTATCCATTGATACCTTCAAACTTGTTCATTAGTTTTTCCGAAGGGAATATTCAATCATCGAGGTAGAATGGACTCCACTGAACGGGCGTTCAAATACAAAAAAAAAATATGTCTACATCAACAACAGACGATCAAGTATTGATTAAAATTGCATCGGAAGAGGAATTTTCTCAATCGGTTGTTAGTTTGATTACATCGTCATCATCAAGTGCTGTGAATGGCGTTGTTGTACACTTTTGGGCTGAATGGTGTGCACCATGTTTTGAAATGGATAAGATTTGTGTAAATCTTGCTCAAAGGTTTACCAATATTAAATTCTATAAGGTATGGTGTAGTTAATTATGTGATAAATATATTTAAAATAATAATTAATAATTTAATTGTAAAATAGGTTGAAGCCGAACAATTACCAAATCTTACTGAACGATTCGGAGTTCACTCAGTGCCAGCTTTTGTCTTTTTACCATCAAATCAAAATGCATCTAAATTATCTTTCACAGTTTTGGAAGGTGCTAATCCACCTGAACTTTCAAAGAGAACAAAGGCTCTCTCTGAAAGTGTCAACTTGCCACAAACTCAACAACAACCAGCAGGAGGAGGTACTGATTTAACTAGTAGAATTAAGAATTTGATCAATCAAACTCCTGTTGTGCTTTTTATGAAGGGTAATCCATCAACTCCAAAATGTGGATTCAGTAATCAAATTGTGGAAATTTTGCGTAAGGAAAACATTACTTTCTCTACATTCGATATTTTGAGTGATGAAAGCGTTAGACAAGGATTAAAGTCCTATTCAAATTGGCCAACTTATCCACAATTGTACGTTAAGGGAGAACTTATTGGAGGACTTGATATTGTAAAGGAAATGGCTCAAGAAGGAAGTCTCTGTGAACAACTTGGTCTTGAACCTGAGGAAGATTTAAATACCAAATTGAAACGTCTCGTTAATCAAGCTCCTGTCATGCTCTTCATGAAAGGATCTCCAGAGGCTCCAAAATGTGGATTCAGCTCCAAGATTGTTGCCATTCTCAATAATAATAATGTCAAATTCTCTTCATTTGACATTTTGAGTGATGAAAGTGTTAGACAAGGATTGAAGACTTATTCAAATTGGCCAACTTTTCCTCAACTTTATTCTAAAGGAGAACTAATTGGAGGACTTGATATCGTTAAAGAATTGGCTGATAATGGAGAATTGTTGGAAAATCTCGAATAAATTATTTATTGTTATTTTAATCAGTCTTTTCCTTATCGACCTTCTTTAACAATGTCAGTAACATAATAAGAATGGAACAAACAGCGGAGCAAATCAATGCATAACCATAAAGTGTAAATCTGAAATGCATGGTGCTGTATGCTGCAGCAAGTTCGCAAGCAACCATGATGAGATAGTGTCTAAAGTTGAATTCCTTTGTTAGAGTTGTTTGATTAATGAAAATCAAAACAAAGGTAACCAGACATGGTAATAAGGAAACAGGATTGATCATGTTTGCAAAACGAGCTGGAGGAATAGTTTGAGTGAATAACTCAATACCCTTGAGGGCTGTCTTGGAAATATGAATCATTTCCTTCCATTCCTTAATCCAAACAATACATGAAGGTAGAAGAATAATTGTTGAGATAGAGTGAAGCATCAAAAAGGCGCTCTTCAACGACTCATGTTGAGCATCTTCACTAGATACAGCCATATTCAATAACATCAAAACGAGAGTGAATAAAAATCCTAATCCAATATGCATATACTTATGAACTCCATATGCAATCAAGAGAGAGCAGGCAATGATGAAAATACTTGATGTGAAAACAAACTTCAACAATCTGGCAGGTAAATAGAGAATTATCATTACAACTCTCAACAAAAAGTAAAGAATGTGCAAAATGGAGAAGGCAGTAATTAAGGAAAGAACTATATAAATTGGCTCACTTTCGTGATAGGTCATTGTGTCAGCTTGTGGCAAGTCAAGGTGAATATTCACCAATTCAATGAGTACAATAACGAATCCTCTGGTAAATAAGGAAACATTGAGGGCTTTGTGGAAAGAAACAGTAAAATTGTTCCAGGCCATAAAGGAGATTGCGAATAAAATAAGTGAGAATGCATTGGATGCAATTGTTGTTGAGTAGTGATATCTGAAAAACATAATCAAAGTTGTGAAAATGTCAATATTCAGAGTAGCTTCAGCATTGCTTACATCTCCATTCGATAATTCACATCCAGAAATGAATTCAATTTGGAACTTTGAATGATTTCTATTACTTTCAAAGAATTTGAGTTTGTAATTTGCCAAGTTGGAGGAAAAAGGTTCAATACGTTCCTCCTTTCCGTCGTGTGATTTGATCTTGATAATACCATCTACCAAATTATTTTTACAAAAATGTTGAACTCTTAATGAATAGGCAAATTGTGGTCTAACTCCTGCAAAGTTGACTTTCAAATGATTTGAAATTCTGCTCAATAAAAATGGATAAGGGTGGAAACCAACATGTGTAGACACAGTCACTTTAACATCATGAACCACCAATTGACTAGCTCTTTGACTATCTACAATAATGTAGTCATAGTCAGAAACGTGTTTTTTCTTTAAAGTGACAAAGGATTTGACTTTCTTTGGAGAAATTCTGCTCTCATCAATATCGTTATCAGATCCAACAACATCAAAGAATGGAAGTGAATCAATGTGATCGTGAATGAGAACTTGTGTGGAATTTGTCTTTACGAAAACCAACTTGACCTCTGACTTTAAGCCAGTAAATAAGAGTGAAAATTCATCGACTTTTTTGAGGATATTCTTCACATGAATCACTGGATTTGATGAAGTGAGTGGTGAAGATACGGAGACAGCCTTTGCAAGATTATACTTGCTAATGTCATACTTCTTTGGTGGGTTATTGTAGAATGAGAGCTCGGAATTCTTATTAGTGAAATATTTTTCAAATATCTTGACCTTCTTCTTGGTTGACAAATCCATACCACCTTCATAGGCATAATGAACTAAAAATTTGGCAATAGGAAGAATAATTTGTTTACACCATGTGATAGCTTGATGATCAGTTGAGCAATGAGTATTTGGAACTGAGGTTGTAGACATGATATGGTAGAAATTTGAATTGTTTTTTCCAAGCAAAGGATTTCCAGTGAGATCACTTCTAATTAGCTCATCATGCCAACCACCTCCAATCGAGAAAATATCAACCTTTGGATGTGGCAAACGAACCAATTGTTGATAGAATAAATCACTATCCCTGTCCAATAAGACTGGATGTCTCTTGAATGGAGTACTCAAAGTAATTAGTGTTCTAATTGGGAGAATATCCTTTACAGTTAAAGCACTTGCTGCCTTTAAAACAATACCTCCCATACTGTGTCCAACTGCAATAATTTCCTTTGGTTTGTTTTCCTCAGAAGTATAAAGTGATGTAATATATTTCATAACTCCCCTGACATATTTAGCTTGTCTCACAAGCACATCTCCACTCAAAGCACTCAATTGTTCATTGAAATCCACAAGAAAAACATCAAAATCTTGAGGCAATTTGGCCTTTTCCACATTCTCTCTCAAAAAACTTCCTTGAAACATGTCCAAATAAACTCTATCTTGTAATTGATACTTTTCCAATCTAGAAATAAATTCAAGTGGTGAAACCCCAAGAGCACGTCCCTGTTTCATCGATCCAGAATTTCCATGCACAAACAAAATCGGAATTCCCCTATAATACTTTGATTTTGGATCCAACTTTTGTTTTCTCTGCTGATCAATATCATCAACAAATCGATACAAAGTATAGGGAGGTGATTTATCATATTTAGATAAAGTACTCGCATTAGAATCATCTTCGCCAATATAATTAAAAGGCAGAGGAATATAATTCGGTCTCATCCACGACATGATACACTTGTAGGGTTCATCCTCCGATTGGTGAGAATAATTTTCAATCCAATAGTAGTACAATACCCGACCAGCTAGGAGAAAAATCAGCGCGAAGAGTAGGCTGCCTAGAACGTGTAAAAGTTGTGAAGCTTTGGACATTTTTTTTTAAAGTTTAATATTTAATATTATTTAATAATATTTAATAGTATTACAAAGATTACAAAGATGCATGCTATTAAAATTGAATTAATTATGAAAATTGAACTGTACATCATAGAGAGGTCGTTTCTCATTGATTCTAAATTTCATGGGTGCTTTATATCTCTTTAAACAAATCAAATTCCACATCTTGATTTTGCTCTCTGTTTCATCCATGCTCATTGTAATGGTTTTTGATATTTTCTTAATTTCAATTCCTTCCTCTTTGTAATTAATTTCACATTCCATCATGTCAATAATTTTGTAAATTGAATAGTTGGAATAAACAACTTTTCCTTTACCTCCAAATTCAACTAGATAGTGAAGGGGAGAATAAGGAGCAATTTCACCTTTTACTTTTAACAAGATGAGTTGATTGCTATTTCTGGGAAAGTAAATCATTCCATGCACAAGTTTCCTCTTCTTGTAAAGGAATTTTCCATACATAAACTTTTTAATATTTAGAGTCACATCCACAATCACCAATTCATTCTCAAGATTTTCAATTTGAAAAAACTTTTCATCCCTCATATTCATAACTGAAATAATGGCAAAGTTTGAATTGAGTAAGGTACAAATTTCATTTAATTTTGCCAAAATTGGATTAATAATTCTGTCCTTAATATCCTCATCCGATTCCCTGCTCAAAATATCTTGATATAACAAACTATATCTGGGCATTCGTCCACAAAACAAATGTGCCAATTGCCTTCTCAATTCAGGTTGACAAAGAGCAATGTAAGTGGAGAGAAAACCATCGATATTTAGCATTTTAATTAAATTTGATGTAAATTCTTCTAATAAAAATTGATAATTATCGGGATTAATGGTTTTAGAATAGTTTGAAACTAATTGAGAGTTTGGCGAGATGAAATTTTGAAACTTTTGTAAATGTGATTTGTAGAATTCAAACTGGGGTGATTTATCTGTCAGTAAGAGAGCAAATTGTATATGTTGAATGAAGGAAACTTCCGTTTCGAATAATTCACTCAATATATCAATCTTGGTTCTTGGCATTTTTTAATTATTTTTATTGATAGGGTGACAGGAGATCAAGAATACTTCTATTTGAATGAGAGTAAAGATCCAGTACAAAATTTAACTGGAATGGAACTAGGTCAACAATTTTCAGTCTTTAAAACCTTGAAAATGAATGGGCAATAGATTTGTGTATCAAGATCACAAAATAAAACAGGTAAGGGGACCAGTGGGAATCGAACCCACGGCCTCTCGCACCCAAAGCGAGAATCATACCACTAGACCATGGTCCCTTCACGATTACTATCACAAAAATAGTCATTTTGACACATCAAATTTCAAGAAACCTTCAGCTTTTAACAATTCCAAAATTGGAAATTGGAAATTTTTGACTTTGGCTGGATTATTCACTTTCACTTTTATTTGTCAACACCAAAAGCGTCATTTGGAATATGCTTGTAGAATTGTAGTGTAGAATACTAAACAGCTAATGGATGTATTAATTTTTAATGATGACATGAATTTGTATAAGTAGCCGTTGTCTTCGTAACAAAACGTCATCAAGATTTTAAAAAAAAATAACACCATAACGTACTGTGTCGTTTCCTATCGAGACGAGAAAAAAAGCGATCATCACAAATAATTAATTGATCATCATATCTTTAAAAATCCGTGGATATTGCATTATCATTATTTGAAAATAGAGAATGCCATTTTTGGATAGAACAAGCGAGATTCAATCTATTATACAGAATCAACAACAAAAGAAACAATATGAACAATCGGAAACTGTAAAAAAGACAAAGAAGAAATCGGATAAGGATGTCACTGTGGCCGAATTTAATGGTAAGGCTAGACAAGTATCAAAAGAATTACAGGAAACTGCTGATTTATTACAAAAATTGACCAAGTGTATGTAATTCTATTAATCATATAGTAGTTTAGATTTATTATTAATAATTATAATAATAACAATGAATAACAGTGGTTAAGAAAAAGACACCCTTTGATGATAATTCCGAATTGATAAAATCTTTAACGTTAAAAGTTAAAGAACAATTGTCAAATCAAGATTATTCCCTAAGAAGTCTTCAGGAAATTGTTGATAAAAAGCAGGAAAAGGAAAAGAAGAGTAATCAACAAACTCAACATTCTACCCAAATAATTACAGGACTTAATTCTAAACTGCTTTATGCCACTGAACAATTTCAAAATGTCTTGAAAACAAGAACAACACAAATGAAAACTGACAAAAAAAGAAGAAATATGTATACATTCGAGTCTGGTGTCAAATCGATATCATCACTAACAGTAGCTGCATCACCAAATAACCACAGTCAATCAGGCAACAATATGATGGCAGCTGGATCGAGCGACGAGCCATCTATTCAAAATGAAAAAATTGATGAACTCATTTCTGAAGGAAGTCAATTACAACAAGCCAACGCTTCATCAATTAATAGAAATATATTAGCCAGTAGAACAGATGATATTCTGAGTATTGAACGTGAGGTTGAAAAATTGGGAGGAATGTTCAACCATTTAGCCATGATGATCAAATCTCATGGTGAATTAACTCAGAGAATAGATCAAAACCTTACTACAGCAGCACACGATTTAGAACAAGGTAAAGAGGAATTGTGGAATGTTTGGGAAAATACCAGAGGAAATACTGGCTTGATTCTCAAAGTTTTTGGAGTGCTCGTCATATTTATTATCATTGTTGGCTTACTTGTTGTGAGATAAATAAATCATCAACAAACAAATTTTTGATTTAAGTTGAAAGTTTCTCCAGTTTAATCTTCGTATCACAAAACAACTTTACTCGCTTTTTACAAAACTCAAGAATCATAAAATATGAAACGCCCACCGTGGGGGTCGAACCCACGACCACAAGGTTAAGAGCCTTGCGCTCTACCGACTGAGCTAGACGGGCTACATTCACAATGAAACTTATTCCTTGATATTCATTCCCGCCTTTGAAATAATTTTAGTTCCCAAGTGTTTGAGGAACTTATTGAAAAAAATGTCTCAAAATCTTTGTAATCTTCCCTCTCGAACAGGGCATTCTTGTGTGTTGTACAATAGCCATCATCACAAGAACAATTGTGTATACATGTTCGGAGGAACTCTTTCCGATCAAAAAACATTTCCTTCCAATGATTTGATTGAAATTAATGTTGAAAATCAGGAATGGAAGGAATTTGAAAATTCAAAAGCTTCACCAGGTCCTCTCTTTCATCATTGTGCTTGTTTGCATAAATTGGAAAATCATGATGATAATGAGATGATCATTTTCGGAGGGAAATCAAAAAAGAAACATTTGCAGAACAAGGTTTGGAGCTTTAATTTCTATAGGAAGGAGTGGAAGTGCTTGAGCGAAGGAGACAAGATGGTATCGCCACGATTTGGTCATTCGGGTGTAGTTTTTGGAAATACTTTATTTGTTTTTGGTGGATTGGATGAGAAGAAGAAATTATGTAGGAATGAATTGATTGCTTTCAATTTGAAGAGCAAGCAGTGGAAATTAATTGAAATGAGTGTTTCTATTAGTGGGAGATGTCACCATGCAAGTGTTTTGGATCCAGAGAGTGGTGATTGGTATTTATTTGGTGGGCAATCTGGAAAGAATGTGTTGAATGATTTTGTGAGAATTAAGTTATCGACCTATGATGAAGGAGCTGCAAAATGTGAATCAGAAACTTTAATTTCCGATTTGAGTGAAGAATTTTCAAGATTTGGACATTCTATGGTGTTGGAGAAATTCGAAAGTGGATTGAAATTCTACTCAATTGGTGGTTATAATATGAAGAAGGATTTTTTGGATTGTGTTTCTCTCGATTTGAATAATATTTCAAAAGGATGGCAGATTGAAACTGAACATACTCTTTCAAAAACCTTTGAAAATGTCTCTCAAGATGTTGGACCTGTATTTCATGTCACTACCCCAATTATTATTACAAAAGAAAACGAAACAATTTTAACATACTTTGTATTTGGTGGACTTTATGAAAATACTAAACCTCCAAAGACAAAGGAAAAAATCAAGAAAGAAGACATTAAGAAAAAGTCAAAACTGCCCGAGTTTGATATTATCAAATTTGAAAATGAACTCAATGATGATATTTTCAGATCTATTCTATCATTTTTGAGTATTCCAGATTTACTGAAATTGGAATTGGTTTGTAAGAGATTGAGAATTTGTAATCTCACTACAGAAGATGAATTCTGGAAGGCGTACTATCACGACAGAATTAACTGGCTAAAAGAGGCAAGCAACACCACTAAATTGGAATTCAACAGTCAAACAGGAACCTATGACACTATCATTGTTCCTTCTACTTTTTATGATACCTATCTTGATTCCAATAGTGATTATAAGAGGCACTTTGTTGAACTAATTGGAGATTTAATGAAAGAAGCTGATAAGAATACAAACGAAAGATTAAACCTGATTAATAGGCTCCCAGACATTCCAAAGTATACTTTTAGAACTAGAGAAGAGGTTATGCAACATGAATTACAACCTACTGTCAAGAGTGATATTAAGGTAGTTCTGATAGGTATGTAACTTCTAATAATTTCAATTTAATATTTGGTGATAGGAAATGCAGCTATAGGAAAGACATGTTTTTATCAAGCATTGAGGGGTATTCCTTTGGAACTTGATTACATTCCAACAGTTTTTGATAATTACTCAGTACAATGTCACAGTGAGGATGTTACTTTCAATATTGCTCTTTGGGATACAGCTGGACAAGTATGTTATAATGTTTGAATTTCTCTAACAACTACAATTAATTTTGGAATAGGCTGACTATGATAGACTTCGACCCCTTTCGTATCCACAGACGGATATATTTCTTGTTGGTTTCTGTTGTCTTTCTGAATTATCAATGAAAGAAACCATCTATAAATGGAAAAAGGAAATAGAAACCTATATGCCAGATATAAAATTGCCAATCATTCTCATGAGCACAAAGATTGATTTAAGAGACGATCCAGTGCAGAGTAGAAAACTTTTAGTGACAGAAATGAAAAAGCCAATATCCTACCAAGAAGGTGAATTGTTGGCTAGAAAGCTTGGATGTGCAACATATGTGGAAACTAGTGCTTTGACAAATGCTGGAATGGATCGTATTTGTGAATTGATAATCAAAACGGTAGACCTTCACCGTTGTGGTGGAATCACAAAGAATGGAAAGAAGTGTCTAGTTCAATAATTATTAATTGTATCACAAGGTTTGAGTAGTAAATTGGAAGAAATTCTTTGAATCCAAATCATCTTTTCAATCACCCATTCATCAAAAGTGGTAAATTATTGCATTGAGTCCTTTATTCATTCTTTAGAAAGCCCAGTAACGCACATAGGAAAAGTTCTCGATTATGAAGCATCAAAATGTTGTATCAAGTATACTTTATTGTTAAACGTAAGGGGATGTAGCTCACATGGTAGAGCGCTTCTTTAGCATGGAAGAGGTACGGGGATCGATACCCCGCATCTCCACTTATCCTTTTTCATCAAGGAATTAAGTATATTTTACTACATTTTATTACATCAAGCCACAATTTGATAATATTGAAGTATTTTGCTTATTAATAACCTCCTTAATGTAGTATCCATTTTTGCTTTTAGGAAAGCAAGCTGATTGAAAAAGAGCAAACCAAAAAGGAACATAACAATGTTCTACCTTCATGTCACCTTCCACAAATATTGACTTTTCAAATTGTAATGCCTTTTTCACAGCCTCTCGGTCAATAACTGGTTTTCCATTCCAAATTGGATTCAAATTCACAATTATTCCCAAATTCTGCAAATTCTTATTGTCTCTCAAATAAGAAAACCATTCGTCCAATTCATCAAATGAATGATGACCCATTGAAAAACATGTGATAATATTGATGGATGAAATACACTCTGTTTGATCGGATATATTATCTGAGAATTCATTTTTCTGAATGAACTCTAAATGACCATGGTAGTATTGAACTGGACCATCATAAATATTTCTATAATCACGGAAACGAATAATTGAACCCAACCTTGAAGGACCAAATATTGGCATTCCAACTTTTACAAAGTTTAAGCTTTCAGTACATTCCAAATTTGGAAAATTGGAATTTTCATAAAGTATTGATCGGTAGAAATTCAATAAAGTGAATTTTGAATGATCCAAAATTTTCAACAAATTTGTTTTGGATTTTTCCAATTCTTTTTTCAAACAACATTCATACGACAATTCCAATAAATAAAATCGCATAAAATATTTCACATTTCCAATCAATCGAATCCTATTTTCAATATTTTTGCTCTTACTATTAGTATTCGATTCGAATATAAATGAAATTCTAAAATTACATTTAAAATTATTGTAAAATTTCATAATTTCATCGAAAGAAACAAAACACCTCCCGATCAATTGATAAATATTCCTATCAAGTGTCAGCAGTGAAGCCAAAACATCAATCGGAAGCATAAACTCCACCACAAGACCCCAAACATCTTGATTCATTTTTTTTTAAAGTTATTGTAAACTGATTTGAGTTAAATAACTTCTATTTTACAAAACATCTTGTACAATTACACTTGTATTCATTCGAATAAAATAATAAGTTTCGTCCATTCTAATTTCTTTCCAGAAATATCTCAAACTCTCACGTGCATTTTCATGTATCATTCCTGAATCTCACTTTCTCTAATATATGCAAATAGATATCATGTCAGT
This sequence comes from Naegleria gruberi, assembly GCF_000004985.1. NCBI lineage: Eukaryota > Heterolobosea > Eutetramitea > Acrasida > Naegleriidae > Naegleria > Naegleria gruberi. The sequence continues at coordinate 232,814 of NW_003163275.1, forward strand.
TAACCTTCAACTTTGTTACTTGATGCACTGTATAACAACCCTTTCATCTATTTTGAATCCGTGTCCAATAACGTGTCCATATCTAGTGGACATATTTGGACATGTCTCAAATTGTGCAGGATAACGAGTGTAGAATGAGGTAAATTGAATCGATGGATAGGGCCAAAATTCGACCTGAATCCAAAATGTGACCATAATCTCAATTCCAAATTTGGAAATATTAAAATGAGTATTTATTTGCCTCTCAACAATTTGAGCTTTGGCTAATTTTTGGTAGAATGGTAAATTGTTTGTCCTCGTTTCCTCTATCATTTAAAGAGCACACAACAGTTGAGTTTATATTTCATGCAAAACACAAAAAAAAACATGATTGACAATCTAATACAGTTTCTTCTGACAATTCTATTGCTACTGTTTAGTACTTTCTCGTTCTTTGAGTTGGACGAACTTGATGTGCAGGATAGAGCTCTTGTTCACATGATCAAAAGAATTGATTCATTTGATCTGATGAGTTATTAAGTTTTTTTTCTCTTTCGAATAGTTATTGTGATAGAAAACAGCAACTGTGGTTGTTGAGAACCTTCTGTGTAGAAGGTCGTTTCTCTTTACACTAACATTGCAACTAGAGAATACTACACTCTTTAGTCCTCTTTCTAATAAATCCTGAAATTATTCTAATCAGAATAATGTTTGAAAAGCAACTTTACAATCTTTTACAGTTCTTCCAGGAATCTTTTCAATTGTAGAGCACCCTGGCTTTAAATTTTATTTAATATTGAATTAATTGAAACTCTTCAACATTCGAATAATTAAATTCAATTTGTTTACCACAAATAATTGTTAATCCTCCAAACTTGGAACTTCAATCAATCATTGTAATGGGCTTCAACAAAACCCGTCAAGGCAATGCTCCTTCACGTGTCAACGCTCAGAATTTTGTCACTGCAGTCTTTGAAATAAATTTAATTGACAAGTTGAAGCTGTCAAAATTTAAATCAAAAAAAACACAACTAAACACACTCACAAATATGTCCACTTATAAAGACGCCTCTGAAGCTGTTCTCTATGATAAGAATGGTTTGCCAATCTATGGTATGGATTTGGAATTGGTATGTAATGATTATTCGAAACTGTTAAACTAAACAATTTTTCTTTTCCTCATTATTATTAATAATAATACAACAAATATTTTCCATTGCCAAATCATTAACCTCATCCATTGTATCAAACATTCCATCCACTCCACACTATTCTTTTATACGAAACCTTTCATAAATTTAAACAACTATAGTACAAGAAACAAGCCGGTAAATACGATTCTGACAAGGAAAGAGAAGTTCAACAATGGATCGAATCTGTTGTTGGTGAAAAATTTGCTTCCAACGATTTCCAAGAATCACTCAAGGACGGACACTTGTTGTGTAAATTGATCAACAAGATTAAACCAGGTTCCATTCCAAAAATCAACCAATCTAAATTACCATTCATGCAAATGGAAAATATTGGTTACTTTTTGAAAGCTGCTGCTGATTTGGGTCTCCAAAAGCATGATGCTTTCATGACTGTTGACTTGTACGAATCAAAGAATATTCCACAAGTTATTCAATCACTTTTCATTTTCGGTTCAGTTGTCCAAAAATTGCCAGGTTACAATTTGCCACGTTTAGGATTAAAGTTGGCCGATAAGAGAGAAATTGAATTCACTGAAGAACAATTGAGAAAGGCCAATGCTGAAGTTGGTCAACAATATATGGCAAGTATTAAGCACGATACTGGTCGTTCAATTTCCAGAGAAGTTGTCAAGACTCGTGATACTGGTGATGCTTCAGTTACTTCTCAATTGAGTACTGCTTCCATTAAACATGACACTGGTCGTTCAATTTCTAGAGAAGTTGTCAAGACTAGCTCTACAGGTGACAAGCGTTTCACTTCTCAACAAAATGAAAAGTCAATCTCACACGGTCAAGATAGATCTATCAGTAATGAAGTTGTCAAGATTCAACCATCTTCATCCAAGAGTCCAACAACCTCCTCTGGATCAATGGATGGTTTGGAAGAATTGGAAAAATTGGCCTCATTGAGAGATAAGGGAATTTTGACTGAAGAAGAATTCCAACAAAAGAAGAGACAAATTCTCGGATTGTAAATCTCATATAATCAAAGTACAAGTGAATAGAAGATTATATTCTTTTCTCAAATATATTAAATATTATAAAATAGTTAATTCAATATTAAATTTGGTTTCTTTTTGATGTAAATTATTATCGTCAATTCTGGAAATGCATTTCTTCTTTCTTCCATTTACATATCATCAATTATTAATAAATAATAATTTATTTCCGCATATTGTTGTTATTGTTTTGTAGTACAAACAAATTCATAGAGTTTAAACTACAAATCAAATTGTAAATTCATTAATCAAAAAGCAAGAATTGGGAAGTGAATATTTGTTCTTCTTGTTGATAATCTATTCTTGACCAACATTTGGGAAGGCTTCCTTCAAAGTCTTCTTGTGTTTGTTTTCAGCGTGTTCAGCCAAGACTTCAACCTTTGTTGTACACAAGAAGGTTTGCTTGCAGACATCACATTGATAAGTGAGAGCCTTTTCGTTAACCTTGGTTTGAGAGGTGTCCTTCTTGTTGAGTTGGGCCATCTTCTTCATATTTCTTTCTCCTATTAATTGTTGTTATTGTTGTTGAATATTCATCATTAAATATATATTATAATTCGTTTTTGGTTGTTGTTATTATTGTTCAAAAGCAATTCAATGAATATGATAAAACGTTTTTTCATAATTTCATCATCATTCCATTGTTTTTAAATTTGTTAAACGCATCGGATGGTAATATAAATGCATGAAATGCAAATTAATAATAGAGAGTTGAGAGAGAACGTACTCTTTTGCTGAGATTGGGCAGAATTTCCTTTGGCCATTGTTGTTGTTATTGATCTAAAAGAACGTTAAAATATTTTTTTAATAAAATTTTTTGTTGGAGAAATTTTCATAGTTTTTTTCTTTCTTTTCAAAATTTCCTTTTTTAAAACCTTAACGTTCATTTACCTCAATGAATGGTTGAGTATTTTGAACAGAATGGGATGTAATTGAAATGATACATATCATTTGAAGTAATTAATTGGTTCTATTGAATAATTTTCATTTTGAAATTTTGAATATTTCAGTGATATTTATTTACTGAAATATTGAGCTATGGTTTTGACTATATCTTGAGATTCCTTTTCTGAGTTTACTTGATATAAATGTTCGTAAGGGCCTTCATATTGTTGAGGTGGTTTAAATCCTTTAGCAAATTCATCCACTACCTCATCAGCCTTATCAGCTTGAAGTGTTGGATGGTTCTTTCTCGATTTTACATTTAATTTACATTGTTCAGGTGTTGTTGCAAACCAAACCAAGTCAATATGTTTCACTCCCAATTTCTTAGCTTCAGTAATCCACATTTTTCTATATCAATTTCAATATCAAAATGTCATCGTTATTGTAAATTATTCAATAAATATACTAACCTATCCTTCGGATGAATATTACATCTATCTAATATTACTGACTTGTTATGTTTAAACGATTTTTCCATCACCTTTTTGCATTCCGAAGCATCTCCCAAAGTATCCTGATTGACTCGCACAAAATTTGTTGATTTCTTTTCTAATTGTTCCGAAAAGGTTGATTTTCCAGATCCTGGAAATCCACAACAAATAATTAAATAAGTTTCTGGTGTTACTTTTGCTGTGCTACTACTCGATGATGATTTTTTGGTCATTTTCAATGAAGTGTAATAATTATTGGATGAATTTTTATGTTTTGTTATTTTTTTGAGTTTGAATTTTATTTTTAGTTTTATCGTGAACTTTTTGAAACCACATTCAAGTTCAGAGTTGAAAAATAGTCAAAACTGAGTTTGAATGAATTGTAATTATTATTTAATGGTATTTTGTTAAAGCTTTAAATATTATTACACATGGTGGATTGTTCTAGTGTGAAAATAGTACACGTGTCGTAGAACTCTGAGTTCTGCTGTTGTTACAATTTCCAGATTTCTTCCTCTTTCTGTGAAGGCGCCAAAATTAAATGAATTAAAAAACAAATAATTAAAAAAAATAGGATGATGTTTACAAGACAAACTGCCAGAAAATCAACTGGTGGAAAGGCACCTCGCAAACAAGTTGGTTCAAAATCAGCTTTAGGATTAAATTCTTCTAATGCGAGAAAATATCAAATTAATATTAGCGAGTTGAAGGCTAAACATCAACAGCAACTTTCTGATCAGAATAATTATAATTTGAATGATGACGCTGATTTGAAGAAATTTATTGATGATCAATATGAAAATTGTGATGATTTGGTTAAAAAGTGGATTCACGATGATTTGGTCAATCAAAAAGAGGAGATTCAACAATCGGATAGTGATGTAGAGCTTGATACAAGATTGTTGAAAGAATTGGATGAAAATACCAAGTTTGAAATTTTGCAATTCATTCCAACATTTTCACCAAATGTTGCCAATCAGTCCTTGACTGAAGAAAGAAATATTGAAATGAATCTCGATACTGAATTGATTAGATTTCACAAAATGAGATTAATTAACAAGAGTTTCAACAAGATTATGATGAAGAAAATTCTCACTCTCAAACATATTACCTTGAAAACTGCTACCAACACTTTAAATTATATTAGTTTGCTCTCTATTGCTCAGAAGGCATACAAACAAGCAATGATGATGAACTCGAACCATGATCTAAATATTGATAATGTTTTATTATATAACCCTTATTCATCAGTAGAAATAGTTGACAACAACCAAAGTTTTGGTTTCAATAACTTTGGTGGTTTTTCAACAGGTCTCAATAGCTTTGGTGGTTTCTCAACAGGATTTGGTACTTTCGGTACTACAGCAAGCAGTATACTTCAAAACACCAATGAAATCCCATCCGATTCGAGAGAACTAATTTCTGAAGATTCTGAGGATGAGCTTATTGCAAAATTGTATTTAAAGAGAGAGGACAAGAAAAATCCCCAAAAAGTAGATATTGATTACATGCGTGAAGAGGTTTATTTATACACACATGCATCACATACCACTTCTCAAAATCAAAGTAGTTCATATCCACCTGTTATTATGACAGTCAATGAAACTATTGAAACTTTAACTTTGGTAATGGAAGATCAATATCTAGCCAAAGATATTGTAGGGTTTTTTTCTAAATTGAAAAGACTTAATATTTTCATGAATAATGCAACTTTTTATTACGGAGAAGTATTCAACTTGGCTTCAGAATCTCTAGAGGAAGTTTTAGTTTGTGGTGCTGGTTTGTTAGAACTTCTTATCAACCAACCATATTTGCTAAGCTCTTTTTCTGGGGCTTCTTGTCCAAAGATGACATCAGTTACATTTTCTCCTCTACTTCCAAATATTTATGCACCAGAAAATATTCTTGATACCTACTTTTCTCAACTACAAGTCACTAATCCAACCATCCACAAGCTTAATATTTATGATAAGATTGGTAGAAATGAATCCGCATTTATCAAATCTGAAGTATTTACCACTACCAATCCTGTTCAAAGAGAGCTAAATGTTTACTGTGTTCAATACAAGTCACTTGTAAACATTGATATCTTGGAGGAACTCTATGATATATTTGGAGACCGTTTCGTGAAAACCGTAATGCCATTCATGATACTCGGATATAATTGCCCTGTAACATTGGAACATGACCAATCACTTTGGAAATCTCATTTTGTGGAACACATGAAAAAGTTCAAAGATACTGCAAATTACTTGTTCAAGAAGAGGAAATTTCCTGTTTCAAACGTGTTGCTTTCATTTGACATTATGACAAATAATGTTTTAGAACAGAACATCAAGGACAGCAAATTACAATACCTCATATACCTATGTAACCAGTATCAAAATTCTAAACTTTTAAGCTATCTACCTGAAAACAAACAAACTCTATCAACAATTATTGCCTCAATTTATAGAGGATGGAATTTCACAAAATATACAAATGATCTCTTGGAATTCTTTGTTAGAGCCTTTTTTCACAGAGGAGTTTCTGCCATGTTACATAACTTTAAGTATGATGAAAAATTTATTGTATCTCAAATTGAGTATTTGGCTACTAGTTACACGATTAGTTCTACGATTAGTTCTAGGGCCGTTATTACTGAGATAATTATCCACCTCTTCAGAAATAACTCAAAGGTTCTCTACTCTCTTCTTGCAAAACAGGTGGAAGTTTCTGATAATAACACTACATTTACAATTCCATTTATTGCCTTCCTCTTCGGAAAGGCAGATTGCTATTTAATTGCTAAACTATTTAATGAAATGGACATGGAAACATTCAATTCTTTAGGTCAAAACAATAGAGGCGACAACATTCTCCACATTTATGTTTACTTTCAACAAGAATTTAATTACCTCATCTTTTATTCCATACTAAACAAGAATCCAAACTTGATTAACATGGTCAATCACAAATTGCAAACTCCGCTTCATTACTTGATGACACTAAATGACAAGAGATCACCTCTTTTACTTCCAGAAATCAATCAACTTCTTAAACGTAATAATATTTTGTTAGATATGAATGTTACCGATTATATGGAACAAACTCCTATGAGTATTCTTAAATCAGAAGAATATGAACATGAAGATATCATGTTTGAATAATTGAAACTTAATGATAGCAAGCATTTCTTCCAAGCTAATAAAATTTTTACAGTAAGGATTTCATGTATTTAATTGTTTGTTGGGCAACCAGAATTAATCGATTAATTTTACACTTAAAGGAATCCGCAAACCAATAATGAACCAAAATGAAGTGCATTAGCCGGGAGTCGAACCCGGGTCACCAGCTTGGAAGGCTGGTATGATACCGTTACACTACTAATGCTTTCTTGGTTAATTCATTCCTTAATGTTCACGATTAAGCACGATATCCCATTCTGTTTATTCCTTTTTAATCAATTTCTGGAACTTTCATTCTTAATTCGAATTGAACATAACGGTACTATAGCATTAGGCCTACTATTCTTGAATTCTCCTGGAGGGAATTTACATCCCATTTAAAAACAATGAAAGCAAAAAAATTTCAAATCAGTAAAAAAAAAATGGAGCTATTGGAAGAATCATGCTTGCTCTCAGTGATTAATCTTCCAAAAGAGATTTGGCTCTATCAAATATGTGAATATTTAGATATTCTTGATATGATTTTTTCGCTGGGGAGAGTTTGCAAAGCATTTCGATATGAATTGGCAAACGAATATCTTAAAAAATTCCCAAAAACAAAAAAGAAGGATTCGAATGATCAAGTCAGTTCGATAGATAGCTTTTCAATGAGAAGAGTGAAATATATTATCAGAGATGAATTACTGAAATTTATTGTAAAGTTTGAAAAATCTCTGACGAATGAAGGAATTTTCGAAAAGAAGGACACGAGCCATGTATCAGAACAGTCCAATGCTCAACAAAATGATCCAAAATCAACAAATGGTGGTCCCACAATAGAAAAAGAACGTTTAATGGAATTATTCCAATCAAGAATGGAAATATTCGACTTTTACTTTTCACATTTCTATAAGAAATTACCAAGTGACGCTAGTGAATCAGCTATCAAGCAAACTTCCATTGCTTCTTCCCTATTTAAATCTGAAAATCAATTAGTTGAATCCTCATCAGCAAGAAACACTGAAATGAAAAAGATTTTGATTATCGGCAATGGTGGAGGTAAGTTTTCATTGTTAAATATTTCTCTAAATATTTAAAGTTGGAAAAACAACATTTTGCAGATCAATGCAGGATTTACCACTAAACGATAACCGAAATCTACCAACTATTGGTTGTGAAATCAACTCTTACCGATTGAAAATTGCCGGTTTGGAAGCAAATATTAATTTATGGGATACAGGTATGTTCCACACTTTTTAATTGAGATTTTTATTAAAATCAAACAGTTGGTCAGGAAAAGTTTGGTTTTCTTAGAGATACCCTTTATGTGAATACTTCAGTGTGCATCATTTGTTTTGATCTTACCAGTAGATATTCCTACAAATCTATTCTGAATTGGTTCAGGGATATCAAAAGAGTGGAACCTGAATGTGAAGTGATATTTGTCGGAACGAAACTAGATCTAACCGACAATCTGAAAGTAACACCCAAGCAAATTACTTTTCCAATTAACAAGTATTGTCCATATATTGGATTGAGTAGTCTTCAACAGATTAATAATAGAGCAGTGTTGTGGTATGTTGCTTTTATGAATCTGTTTGTTTCCCATTTGAAAGGTATTCATGAAACTCTCATTTGTGATAAAGAAACAATAAATTGATTTAGACTTACCTTAGTGTGGAACATTAAGGTTTTATAATAAATAGAATGAGATATTGTGCTTAACCGTGAATATTAAGGAATGAAATAAGCAAGAAAGCATTAGTAGTGTAACGGTATCATACCAGCCTTCCAAGCTGGTGACCCGGGTTCGACTCCCGGCTAATGCATTTCCTTTTGATTCTTGGTTTGCAGATTCCCTTATTATTGTTACTGTGGTACTTAAGCAAATGAAAATTTTCTCGCGAAAAAATATATATTAAAATACTTCAATACTCTTCTTTGACTCCTTTTGCATATTGGATTATGAACTTTGATTACCATTATTGGTGTTGATGTCTAATGGTGAGCTAGTTGAGGGATTGTCTCTTTCAAAATGTGATATTGAGCATATTCATCCTTAATAGAGAGATACCAAGCCGAATCAATTGGCCGTTCACACACTTGTAAGCATTATTAGACCGTTAGTAGTACATGTACTTGATAAACATGGTAACTAATCGATTGGATTGTTAGTTAAACGAAACTGCTCACAACCCATCAAAATATTCGAAAGGTGAAACAAACATCATTTCTGAAATATAGCACGTTTCTTTCGGCGATTTCACATGCATTATTTTGTGAGAACTTTCTATTTAAGTGCAACATCTTTTTAAATGGAAAGTGATGCCCGAGATGAAATCTCTGAAAAAATAGGTTACTTTCCAATAATTGAAATTTGTAAACGAAAGCACGAACAATAACTTTCCACCTGAACCACACAAGAATCTCTTAAAAAAAACAATAACACCCAATCATGAACTATCCTAAAGCTTTAGTTGTATTTCTGATATCTTTCGCTATCCTCAACGTTGGTATCTTTGCCATCACTGTTTCTCAAGATTTTACCAATGCATTTGATGCAGCTGTCCAAGCAATGATTACTGACAGCGAATGGAATAAATTCTATTCTGACACGATGTATTTTACAGTGCCAACATGTACAAGTGCAACTGTCAAATGGCCAACTAAGAATCCATTCATTGGTAGAAGTGGTTTAAACATGTGTTTCGAAACTGGAACTTTATCTCCGTGGTTAGAAACCAAGACGAAAATTGCTCAAATGGTTGTTCAAAAGATTAATTCACACTATGGAACAAGTTATAATGCAAATATTTTGAGATTTAATACAAGTGCATTGGGATTCTTTGATACGATGAAAAATGCTGTGAATAATGGAGATTGTAAGTTTCGAATATATTTTTTAAGTTTCGAATATTTTGAAATAATTAATGTTTGATAATTTCGAATAGGTGATATGATAACTGCTAATATTCTTGTTACTGCCGAAAGAAGTTCATCCATTCATTATCAATGTCCATTCGGATCTGGTTCAAATGGTTGGATCAGAACTAAAAGAGATCCACAACTTTCCATTACTGATATTTCTCAATTGAACAAGACTGGAATCATGGTTGGAGGTAAGTTATTGATCATTCATGAAATTTCTCATTCATTATTCAACAAATCTATTCGAAACACAGCTTATGAAGGAACTGCTTTTGCAACTTATGTGAAAACTAATCTTCCAGCTGCAACTTTTGTGCCATATTCTGGTATTAACTTGCAATATGACGCTGTTTTGGATGGATCAGTTCATGCAATTATTGGAGATGGTAAGTTTAATTTAGTTTATTATTGGTATTCGAAACCTTTCAGCTATTCAATATTACAATTGGGCCAATGTTCAAATGTCAGGAAAATGTAATTGCACTGTTAAAACTTATGGAAATACATTCGGTATGGCCACTTTCACCAATGTGAATATTACAACAAGCGGAGTTGACCAAATCGGCGGAGGAAATGTTTGGACCTCCTTTTTGGTATTAATAATAGTTTCCATTTTAGTCATGTTTTAAATAATAATATACTAATAATTTTTGTCAAGCAACAGTATTGTTGACTTCAATAAATCCTAAATATTAAATTAAAAAGAGAAATCTTTAAAAATCTCAAATTTTGGCGCCAAAAGTCAAAAAAAAATGTGGAATGCGAATTCTCCTGCGCCATGCTCATCAGGATCATCGGTTGATCAGCAGCAATACAGTCCACTTCCCATCGCCTCTATTCAACAATTTACATCAACAGTAACTCATCACGAATTTGTAATGCACTCATCAGAATTATTTGTCGAATTATTTTGAATTCCTGATCGTAAAAAGAAGAATAATTCTGATTATTTGGATGCATATTTCAAGTCTACAAAGTCTTTTGATGCAAACAAGTATCAATCACAGATTAATCCACAAATTGTACGTCAAGTCCAAATATCAAGTAATGGTATCTCAGATCATTGTACAAATGTGCGTTCGTGGTTTATTGAAACCATCATGATGAGAATGGGTATTTTCCTACCTGAGAACATTTCGTTGGTGAAGAGAATTGGAGAGGGAGCTTATGGCAGCGTGTATAGAATTGGTAAAGATAAAGTGTTGAAGATTGCTAAAGATGGTGAAGCCATCAAGAAGTTTGATCATCCATTATTGTTGAGTATTGAGAGGCTTTTTTGGTATGAAGCTGAGAAACTCTTGTTGATTGTTTCTCCATACTATGAATTGGGACATTTGAGAGGTCAATTCACATTAGGTCAATATTGGTCAATTCTTTGTAATTTGACAAATGCTCTCAAGTATTTACATTCCCAACAAGTTGTTCATAGAGATATCAAGCCAGCAAACATACTTGTAGAAAAAAAGGACAAATTTGAAGTGAAAGTTGTTTTAGCTGATTTTGGATTGGCGAAATCGTTCGATTCTTGCAGTGCAGGAAGTGTAGGAACGACCTACTTTGTAGCTCCAGAATTAATGAAAGGTTATGATGGAGAACATAGTGCTAGAAGAAGAGTTGCCAATGAGAAGAGTGACATTTTTTCTCTTGGAAAGACTATTAGCGTTCTAATTTTGAATGACAAACCTGAAGATTTGGAATTTAAGAAGGGGAATTCACTCACCGAATTGCTTAATCGTATGATGAAGTACAAGCCAGAGAATAGACCTTCGACTGATGAAATTATTTCAATATGTGAAATGGAGATTTCAAAGCTTTCAGAGACTGATTACAATGCAATTTTCAAATTATCCGACAATGATATTGAAATATTTGATGAAATGAGCTTTTACACTGAAAGTAGTTTGAGTGATGGTTTGTTGAAAATGTTAATAAGCGGAGAAAGTTCTCAAAGTCAATCTGCTGTTAAACATTCATACACGTTTGATCTTCACGATGACGGTGTTGTAAATGCCAAGAAAATAATTCACATCAAGTGCACACCAGAGGCAAGATTGGCCATCGAATCAATCTATCTCAGAATTTACAACACCAAATTCAATACAGGACTCATTGATGTAACCAATTGCTTGTCCAAATCAGTTAGAGAAATATCCAATGATAATGAAAAGAAATATGCCATCTCTGGTTCACAAAAACAATATCTCATTCCTGCCAAGTCGAAATATCAAAATGAAAAAGGAAAGGACACTATTGAATTGTATATTAATAATAGGGATGAACATGTGGCTTCAGCCAATTATGTCGCCAAGAATAATAAAAATAATTAATCGAATCCTAAGCTAATAAGAATCAAAAGGAAGTGCATTAGCCGGGAGTCGAACCCGGGTCACCAGCTTGGAAGGCTGGTATGATACCGTTACACTACTAATGCTTTCTTGCTTATTTATTTTCAACCGTAATGTTCCGGATTAAGGGATGCAATATTTTCAATAATTATTTATTTCAATAATCTATTATTCAATTAAAAGTGGAATGACATGTCAGAGAACTTATTTATGAACATGAATAATAATTCAATATTATTAATTATTACTAAAAAAAATGAGCAAACGAAATAGACACAATTTTCCATTAATTCCGGAGAAGGAAATATTCAATAATAACACTCAAGCAAAAAAGAAAAAACTTGTACTCCATGAACAACGAGAAGAAATATTTTCAGATGATATTTGTTTTGAAATAATTTCCATGATTGATGATTCGTGGTTTATTTTAAATAATTGTACTTTAATTTCAAAACAATTCTTTAATGTGATCCGAGAACGTTCTAAACTTGTTATTCAATTTAAAAAAAAATTTACAGAGAAAAGAATTGAATTATTCATGAAAAGTCAATTCATGAATAGTATTGCTAATGTTAAATTTTCCGTTTACTCCTTAGACAATGCCAAATTCATAAGTGAAATGAAACAATTGACATCACTTGGTATTGCTGAAAATCGAATTGGTGATGAAGGAGTTAAATTCATAAGTGAAATGAAACAATTAACTTTACTTGATATATGTTGCAATGAAATTGGTGTTGAAGGAGCCACGTCAATAAGTGAAATGAAGCAATTAACATCACTTAATATTTCTGGCAATCGAATTGGTGATGAAGGAGCTAAACTCATCAGTGAAATGAAGCAATTAACATTACTTAATATTGCTGACAACCGAATTTGTGTAGAAGGTGCAAAATCAATAAGTGAAATGAAACAGTTAACATCACTTAGTATTTCTGACAACGAAATTGGTGTAGTAGGAGCAAAATTAATAAGTGAAATGAATCAATTAACATTACTTAATATTTCTAACAACGAAATTGGTGATGAAGGAGCCAAATTCATCAGTGAAATGAAACAATTGATATCGCTTGATATTTCTAACAATCTAATTGATATAGAAGGTGCAAAATCAATAAGTGAAATGAAACAGTTAACATCACTTGAGATTTATTACAATGAAATTGGTGATGAAGGAGTCAAATTCATAAGTAAAATGGAACAGTTAACATCGCTTGATATTTCTGGAAATCAAATTGGTGTAGGAGGAGCTAAATCAATAAGTGAGATGAAACAATTGACATTTCTTCAAATATTTTCCAATCGAATTGGTGATGAGGGAGCAAATTCAATAAGTGAAATGAAGCAATTAACATCACTTAATATTTATTACAATCAAATTGGTGATGAAGGAGTCAAATTCATAAGTGAAATGGAACAATTAACATCACTTGATATTGGTGGAAATCAAATTGGTGTAGGAGGAGCTAAATCAATAAGTGAGATGAAACAATTGACATTTCTTCAAATATTTTCCAATCGAATTGGTGATGAGGGAGTCAAATTCATAAGTGAAATGAAGCAATTAACATCACTTAATATTTCTGGCAATCGAATTGGTGATGAAGGAGCCAAGTCAATAAGTGAAATGAAGCAATTAACATTACTTTACATTTCTAGCAACGAAATTGGTGATGAAGGAGTCAAATTCATAAGTGAAATGAAACAATTAACTTTACTTCAAATATATTCCAATCGAATTGGTGATGAGGGAGTCAAATCAATAAGTGAAATGAAGCAATTAACATCACTTAATATTTCTGGCAATCGAATTGGTGATGAAGGAGTCAAGTCAATAAGTGAAATGAAGCAATTAACATCACTTAATATTTCTAACAATCGAATTGGTGATGAAGGAGTCAAATTATTAACATCACTTAATATTGTCTTATTTTAATTGGGTGTTTATTGAAACGCCTTAATCAATGATATTAATGAAGAAGGAGTTAAATATTAGAGAGACATGAAACAATTAATTGCTCTTGTTTAGTTCGTGTGATGGATCTTGACATGAACTTGATTGTTGACTTAATTTGTCTCTCATGGAATCAATGAAGTTACTAACTTTTTGTCATATATAGACGATAGGGATGAACATGTGGCTTCAGCCAATTATGTCGCCAAGAATAATAAAAATAATTAATCGAATCCTAAGCTAATAAGAATCAAAAGGAAGTGCATTAGCCGGGAGTCGAACCCGGGTCACCAGCTTGGAAGGCTGGTATGATACCGTTACACTACTAATGCTTTCTTGCTTATTTATTTTCAACCTTAATGTTCCGGATTAAGGGATGCAATATTTTTCTTAAAATAATTATTTATTTCAATAATCTCAATTAAAAGTGGAATGACATGTCAGAGAACTTGTGTAAATTATCATCTACAGATTGATTCAATAATTTTTGTTTGAAATTGTCTGCTGAGCCACGGAATTCTGCTATCAGAAGCATATTTACATCACATCCAGATTGCACATCCAAAATATCGTATTTTTCTTTGAATAATAACTCGGCCAATTTTCTATCCAACATCTTATTGGTTGCAGAAAGAGAAGATGGTGAAATAACAGAGACGTATGGAGATTGAAATGGCAGAATTTCCTTTGAAACACCCGAATATTTACCACCTTGTGTGAATAGAGTCTTCTTATTGATTGTACCAAAAGAGCAATAGTATCCGCCAAAGAGTTTAATGTCCATCGAGCCCAAATCGCAATAGCTACTGAATAAATCCTGTTGTTTTTTTTCATTACTTGTAATGACTGGTTTTTCAAGAGGAGATGAGCTATTGATCCAGTGAGAGCTGTTTGACATGTGACCACCAGCAAATGCTCTTACGTTTCTTTCAATCAAATCAAATTCATTTCGTTCCTTTCCAATGAAATGGAGAGAATTGTCTTCCAATTGAGCATAGACTCCATTATCAGTTTGTCCAATTTTTACAATAGGATATTTCAATGCATCTAGATTTGGAACTCGGTGTGTAGTTCCAGCAGTTACTTTCCATGCAGTTTCACCACAACTATAAATCAAAAATCTGTTAAAGACCAATGCACTTGAAAATGTACCACAAGTCAAGTCTGTCACTCTATAGGTTTCGTATGGATTTTCATCATGATTACCCGATTTAAAAATGTCAAAAGAATCATTCAAAACTTGATATTGAGGATTGAAATCTGCTCCAAACAATTGTTTGAAATAAGAGTGACCAGCTCCCAAAATAATATTCCTATTCACAACAATAATGGTATGGAACCAACCACAGGCAACAAAATCAACAGTTTGAATATTACTAAAATGTTGTCTGATAAAACTTTCTTGCTTTTCACTCCAATTACGAGTTCTAATGATAGAAGGCAATGCATTAGACATGGCAGATGTTAAATAATCATTCAATGGTGAAAATAGCTCTACATATTCAGAGGGTTCAGTTTGTAACTGATTATAATTATTCTTTCCACAGCCAAATACTTTAGCATCACTCGCTATATTTGATTAACACAACAACAGTCAATAATATTAGCTACTTACTAGCAATCAATGAGTGAGATCTTCCGCAAGCAATAATATTCACTCGACTAAGAATTTCTTCACTTTCATTATCAGAAAGTCCTTTAATTTGTGTAACTTCCTTCCATTCTTCCATTGAACTAACATCATTCCTATCAAAACCTAATTGTGCACTATCATTAGATCCTATTTAAATATATTTGTAACGTTAAACTTCATCATGCAAACGTTTCGAAACTTACCTGAAGTAAATATCTTGGCTCTCTTGATAGAATTGCCTGACGAGGCTGATGGTAATTGTCTCTTGGTTGCTGGATTTCTTTCCTTTTGCTTCTTTCTATTATTATTTGATAAAGTTGAATTATTCAGTGATGGTGAGGATATTATCGATGTTTCTGATGATGAAGGAGAAGACTGATCACTAACCACCTGATTCAAATCTTCATTCTGGTCCGATCGGTTGTTATTACTACCAAATAGCGATCCAAAAAATTGCTTCATTCTTTCAATGAGTTTTTTCAAGTGTTTTTTCAAGTACGCGTAAAAAACTTTTGCGAATTTTTTTTAAATTTGATTTTGCTGTTGAAAGATGCATAAATGTTTGAAATGATGAGTTCGCAATAGTTGCCTTTTTTGGGGACATTTGAGAGGGAAGTTGCTTTAGTGAGTTGTTTGGAATGTGAGTGTAAAAAACATGGTTCTAATCAGTTGAGAAACTAGTATTGATATTGAGGGAAAATATCTCTAGGAATGACGTTTTGGCGGTTGGCAGTTGGTGTGGAATTTTAGAGAGCTTTCCAGAATTGTCTGATACCGAGAAGGAGCATAGTAAGGGAGAAGGTATGCTTTAAAACTTGTTCGTCCATGTTGCTGGCAAGGAAACCTCCACTGTAAGCTCCTACTGCACTTCCTGTCATTAAAATTGGAGCTAGTTTGAGAATGACATTTCCAACTCTCCAATGTGAATAGAGAGCTACTGAAGAAGGGATGGTCATGGCAGCAAGTGAAGTACCAATGACTAGTTTTGTTGATGTGTGTTCCTTTTTGATTGGTGACTTGTCACTCCATAAAAAACTCAACGCTGGAACAATTAGAATTCCACCACCAACTCCAAGTAAGCCACTCATCACACCAATGATTGAACCCAAAACAAAGAGAGCTCCTGCTTCTTGAATGGATGGTAATTTCAATTTCTGATTTGTTTCAGATTGTTCCTTTGTGCTATCACTCACTGGTTTCTCCTTCTCATCGTCAGAATGAAGCAATGAAACAAGTGGAGCCACAAACAACATGAAACAGGCAAGAATTAATTTTAAAGTCCTATCCTGAATCGAGCTCGATAATTTGACTCCAAATCTTGCAGTAAAGGCAGCAAAAGTTGCAATCAAAATTGATGTTACAATATCTACAGAATTATCACCAACAAAATACAATGTACCAGCTCCCACAAAGCCAGCAGTCACAACAGTCACTAGACAGGTGGCTACAATCTGCTTGGCGCTCAATAAATGTGGAAATAATTGAGTAATTAATGGAATTAAAATGATATTTCCACCCAAACCAACCATTCCACCAAAAGTTCCTCCCACAATAGAAACTCCAAATAATTTTACAAAATCCCAAGTATTAAACACTGGATTTGGTTTTGTAATTTGTTCATCCTTTTTCATATTTGAATTTTCCTTATTGTCTGATGAAGAACAAGTCGAATCGGAATTGGTTTGCAAAGATGAAGCTTCCTTTTCCCTCATCAACACTCCCCTACTCCATTCTCTCTTAATAACCCTTCCAAAATTCATCAATAACCCTTCCGAAGATCCTCTATAATTAATATTCCCATGTTTCTTTTCAAATTCATCATCATGATTATTTACAATTTTAAAATTTCTAAAATCTGGCAAAGATTTCTTCATCAACAAATTATTGTTGTTATTATGCAAAGATAATTTTGCTAATCCCGAACCCACAACAACAGTAGAAATTTTCGGTGGCATCTTACAAGAAGATGTGGAGATGAAAATGGTCGCAGATCGTTTGAGCATTTTTTTTTATGAATTTTCTTGTTTTTGAAAATGTTTTTTGTAATTTTAAAGATTTTGTTTGGTGGGTGGATAATAAATTTCTCCGATTTCATTGGATTCTTGAGTGTCCTTTACAATAACTTGAAATGCTATAATCTTCCATTTTAGTCTTTGATGTATAAAGCTCTGATGTTCAGAAATATTAAACTTCAAGTCAAGAGTAGACATACCTTGCCCACATTCTTCAAAACGAAATCCCGCGCTCAATTCCTCTTATTAAAGCTTTGGAAAACAACAAAGGAGAAAATTCAACAAGAAATTGATTCTCTCTTGGCCTTGAAATCGTGGAAGGCTTCCAAAAGCTATTATAATCTGATGACTCCAAATTCTTGGAGAATATATTTAAAAAACAAAAAAAATGAATAAGGCAAAGAACAAAGCCAAGAAAACTCAAGCAAGCACTTCCTTTGCCAAAGATGTTTCCCAAGAAGGCTCTTCCTCGCCAGCTAAAAAAGTATCACAAGTAAGCGCTTCCTATCCATCAAAACAGGTTTCCCAAGAAGGGTCTTCCCCTCAAAACAAAGAGGTATCACCTACTTTCAAATGTGAATGCAACACTTCTATATACAATCAAATACGCAACGCAGATACAACCACAGGTATCCAATTACTTGTAAACACTTTAGTTCAGTTCATAGATGATATTAACCAAGATATTGCATGTATTAAACAAGATATTGCATGTATTAAGCAAGATATTGCAAGTATTAAGAAGGATTTGAACAATCCTAACACAAATGTTGGATGTTTGTATGAGTTACAAGTTAAGAATGAATTTGAAAAGGAATACAGTCATGTCGAGTGGCCAATGATATTGCAAAGAAAACAATTTCCTAAGCAATTTTTCGAAGTAGATGCGAACAGCAGTCACTATACTAACCTGTGCAATGAATTAGTGGAGTCCAAAGTGATGTCATTGGAGAATGCTACAGTATTGGACTTATTTATTGGCAGTGTGGAAATTAACGTTGTTAGGAAAGAAACACAATCCAAAAATGATACTCATATCATTGAAGTAACAATGTCCTCCTTTACCAATGACTGCCAGTTGATTTGTAAACTTTTACAATTGGAACGACAAGCTCTTTATTACAGAGCTTGCTATCCAAATGACAAAATTACAACAATTGGATTGGTTTCTCCTTCCAGTTTGACTATAGACAGAATTAAGGGGGTAGTAGAGAAATATTCAAACTTTGTTATTGTTAGATCATTTCTTGAGAGTGGAAATTTCAAGGTTCAGAGACATAGCAATAAGCCAATTTAATAACCATGATAAACATTCCCATAGCTCATAAAACTCTGTAATTTCTCAATTCAGTTGCAGCATGTTTCCATCACGTTATTAATTATACCATTCCTCAACTTGATTTGCAAATGAAAATAACGATCTGTGGCAAAGCGCAATGGGTCCCAGATTTAGATAAAAAATCGAAAAAAAATGATGAAAGGATATCTAACCACCCTTGTTATCTTTCTCTATTGTTGCTACTGTTTTCTCTCTTCAATAGCGTTGGTACAGGTGGGAAATTGTGCATCAATTTCACAGCAAACATTTTCATCTCTACTCAACTCGACTGAAACTCCGATTCTCTCCTTGACAATGTATCTCGGCGGAGCTAAATCTCCAACCAGTGATTCTACCAGTTGGGGTAATTTATGTGGAGTTGCAATGGAAAACCCTTGCAAAAGTTTTGGTCAATTGATGATCAGTTTTAATTCGACTTTGTTTAATTTGCATGAAAATTTCACAAATTTACAAGTTGAAAGAAATGTTTATTTGAAGATTTATTTGTTATCTAGTGATGGATCGGTTGTGTGCTCGAATAATCAGGTGGATTTGGGGATGGTTTCATCGATGAAATATTTTGTGGAAATTACAAAAATAGACGAAACTAAACCCTTGTTGATTTGTTCGAATACAGTTAATACTTACCTGAGTATTCCAATTCCACCTCAGATCAACGTCATTTACTTTCATTCTTTGAAATTTCAATCACTCTTGATCAAATATGACAATTCCAAATCAAGACCACTTGACATTTTGATTGAGGATTGTGAAATGGTGAATGTTTCAATTGAAGAATATAGAAAATCAATTCGAGATGATTGGGCAAAATATTTTATCATGGAGAATTCAAAATTTATTTCCAATATCTTTCCTCTCAAAATTCTCTATACGAATCAAGTCATTATCGTAAAATCTCAATTTAATTACATGCTTGGAGTTCAATTTGGACACTCAGTAACTATACAAGAATCGGTAATTCTTGGACACCCTTCAATTATCTCGAATTTACAGACCTTTCGGATAACTAATTCATCCCTAGAGTCAGTTGGCATTCAAAGTGTGGAAAATGTGGATTTCATTGGTGTGTTTTTCTTTGAATCCAAATTGTATCAGACATCAATTTCAATTTCTCAGATAACTGGTTTCTCTGGCAACAAGTGGACTTTCACGGATTGCATTTCAAAACGAGTGGAAAATTTTGCATCTATTCGCTCAGTGGAAAGTGTTCTAATTGAGAATATTTTATTGGAAAGTTCAGGTTCGATTAGTAATGGAATGGTGCCTTTTATTTATTTAGATAGTTGCAATACAGTGACCATGCTTAGGAATATCATTAAGAAAGGGGTTTCCTTCATTCAGATTAATTATTATTATACTGTGCAAATAGTTTCGTCTCAATTTTATAATAATGCTCCGTTGCTTATTGATAGATCTTCACCAATTGAAACATCCCAAAGTAGAATTTCAATCATTAATTCAAAATTTTCTGGATCTGTTTCTAGATATGGACCAGTCCAAATTAATTATTGCACTAATTTAAATATTTATGGTTGTGTATTTAATGATAATATAGCAACAGTGTCTGGAGGTGCTTTGTTCATTGGAAATTTAGTACATTCTTCACAAATAGCTGAAAGTTATTTTATTAATAATCAAGTGGCATGTGAAGGAATTCCAAATATGGAAAAATGTTCTGGTGGAGCAATTTCATATACCAATAGTGAAAACTCGAATGGAATTTTAATTGAAAAATGTAATTTTAGAAATAATGTTGCATCTAGAGGTGGAATTTTATATTTTGGAAAGAATAATGCCTATATTAGGGTTACTAATTCGACTATGGAAAACAATCAAGCCAAGTTGACTGGAAGCATTGCTTATTTTAATTACAAGGAAGAAAGGTATTTCCAAATGATTGATGTTAATAGGAAGAATAATTTTTCACCAACAAGCATTGATTTGGCTGAGAAGATTTCGTATAATTCAGCTTCAATTATGGGAATTTCCAATGAGAATGATGTATATGAATTGTCCATTGGGAAAAAGTATTCACTTAACCTTACTGGTACGGATGGATATGGAAATCAAACTAATCAAGTTATTGATCAATTATCAATAGAATCATCTGATTCTCGTTTGACAATGACATTAGATCAGCAACTAGATTCGATTACTTTCCAACTATTCTTCCTTGATTCGGCTCAGAATTTCTCATTGCTGGGTTTCAAAAATACTTTTAAAATTACAACACCTAACAACCCTGTCAATCTTTCCATTATAATCAAATCATGTGATACAGGTTTTGAAATAACAAGTACAGTTACCGAAAAAACTGGAATTTACTTGTACGATTGTCGACCTATTCCTGTATTCCCTATTGGAATATTATTGGGTTTAGTAATTGGATGTTCATTATTTGTTTTTATTTTAGGAGTTTCTATTGGATTGGCAAGTTATTGTTTGTGGAATGTTGTTAAAAAGTTGAGAAAACTCAGACAAAAGGAAATTGCAGAGAAACAAATGGAAGACGCTTTATTGAATAAGAGAATAATATTCAACATGACAGAGGATGAGGAGGAATACTATGAGAAACGACCAGAAGCCGAATCTGGTAGTAAGAATTCAAAAGCTTCCTATCAGAAACTTCCTGATTCTGAACTAAGTTCTTCCTTAATGAATCAAAACAAGACTAAACATAGATACAGCATGTCCTCTTCATTCATCATCCCAATAGAAGATATCACAATTATCAAAAAGATTGGTGAAGGAGGTGCTGCAAATGTTTATTACGGAACTTGGACGAATATTAAGGTTGCAATTAAATCTCTCAAATCTGAAATTAACGAAGATTTCGAACAAAATTTCGAAAGAGAAGCTTCCATTTTGAGTAATATTAGACATCCAAATGTTTTAACGTTTTATGGTGTTTGCTTAACAGATAAAAGTCGATACATTGTAACTGAATATATGGAGAAGGGAACATTGGAAAAATTTATATACGAAAGTAGAAATAGAGGAATGAATATTGAGCTTCTCAAGACTATTCTGACATTATTGTGTGGAATTTCTAATGGAATGCAATATCTTCATGCACTTAAACCTGCTGTCATTCACAGAGATTTGAAATCGAGTAATATTTTACTTGATGAGAGGAATAATCCAAAAGTTTCGGATTTTGGATTGGTGAAAGTTTTAGGAACGAACACAATGCAAACTCAAATGACGAAAGCCATTGGAACCATCTTTTTCATGGTAAGTATTGTAAAATTTAATTCGAATCTCACTAATTTTCTCAAAGGCACCAGTAAGTATTTCTATATTTCGATTGACTTGAATCAAAATTTATTGAAATTTGACAGGAATCTTTCATGACTGATCATCCAATTGATAATAAGGAAGCAGCAACCAAACTAGATGTCTACAGCTTTTCAATCTTAATGTGGGAATTATTCTTTAGGAAAAGTCCCTACCATCACGTCAAGAATACTTTCAAAATTCCACAACTAGTTTGCGATGGTGAAAGACCTCAAATACCCTTCTCTGTTGGAAATCAAGAAGAAATTAGGGAATGGTTATTGGAAAGTAATGGAGAATCTAATTCTGATGTGGTGATACAGTGTATTGATCGATATTTTTCACTTGTTGTAAAGTGTTGGAATCACAATCCATTGGAAAGACCTTTATTTTCGAATATTAGACAAGAATTGGAAGAAATATTGTCAAGCATTAACCATTAATTGAACTATTTTGGAAAATGTTATTTTCATTGTAAACATGTGTTTACAATTCCAAAACGCAATTATCATAAATTAATCTTTTCAATTCCAAAGATCTTTTTGGATATTCCTCAACTAGTTGCAAGTCTAAAATAGTTAATAATGGCTTGTACTTTAAAAAACTTTGAAGCTCACTGAAATTCTTCTCAAAATTTTCCTTAAATTGTAAAATATTTCCAAGTCACTAATCATTTTGACTCGTTGTTTCAATTCATTCAAGTAGACAATCTGAGTCTTCTTTTGAGCTTCCATTTCATCCATAAACTTTTCACTATTCTTATTAACTCTAAAATAAGAATCATTCTTATATTTGGTAATAACATTTTGTTGCACTTTTGTGGAATTATTAATTTTTTGAATAATTTTAGTGAAATCAAGTTTAGTTTCCAATGAGTAGAATTCCATTTTAAGATCATTTAAGGATGACGATGATTGAACTTGAGAATTACTCGAAACAAGTTGATCAATTTCCATAACTGAATATTTCACTTTCGGTTGAGATGATGCTTGACTTTTGACTTGTTGTTGACCACTCGTGGATACACGAACAAGATCATCATGTGAATACTACTATTTGAATTATTACTTTTATAAAAACCTTTAGGAGCTTCCGATATCATATTGGGAAGTTGTCATAATTACATCCTATGTTTTTTGATACCCTAACCGGCTCTGTAGGAATCGTCACTTCAATTCCTACATCCTACACTCAACTTTTTAAACCCCTCCGCACTCTTTTGACCAAATTTTCAAGAAAGACTATTTCCATTATCACCAACCCCCTATCAAACCGTAGAGATTTTTTGACCAAATTTTCGACCTCCCTCCCCAATACCGTAATTATGACAAGCTCCCATTAATTATTACATGATCTGTTTTAACATTAGCCGTCCCTTCCTCTTCCCACAAATAATTACTCGTCTTATTTTCATTCACACTATTGGTCATTAGATTACGAATATTTCTAATGAAGAACATTTTTTTTATAAAGCAAGTTTATTAAGCACATTGTGAAAATGGGCATTAAACTAGATTCAAGGTCGGTGATTGGTTCTATTCATACTAGGGCATATGTTTTGGAACTGGCAAACAATACGGCTGATTTTGTGAGCATATCTTACATTAGAATACAGAATTCTTAATACAGCCAATAAAATAAGGACAATGACATTCCTAAATAAAAACGCAAAGGAGATTCGAGGACCAAGACACTTACAGCAATATCCGCCTTTTACTGCCATCTTCCATTTTGTTGCGTGTAACACTCAATCTCTCAATAGATTGGTCTTACATGTTCTTATTTCCTCAAACACAATTTTCACAACTGATTCCTGTTGATCAATTCATTGCTCATCAGTAATAAAGTTGTGAAAAAATGCAAAACAGTACAGAACAAGAACTTACCCAAACCAAGATCAAATTCACGCGATGGCTTTCTGAAATGCAATTGGGAAGTGATGTTTTACCAGGCATTGATAGCATGTTCTCCAATTCGATTGGCAATATTTTGAAAAAGTGTAGAGGAATTAGATACATGTGTGAAAAGGACATTGAGGATTGTGCGGATCAGTTAAAATTGGCTCTCAAACTTGAAGAAGGAAGACAATTGGAAATTGTTGACGAAATTAAAAAGAGAATTCACAAAATTAAGGAATTATTAAGGGATGAAGGAGTAAATTCTGTGGAGATTGTGAAAACAATTGAACAATTAAAGACTATTATTAATAATGTTCCGTTAGAAAGTTTGGGAAATTTCCAATTGAATCCAAAGGAAAACTATCAAGAAAAAATTGCAGAACTTTCTTCCAATTTCTTCAAATTGAAAAGCAATGAAAGTAGTGAATCACAAGTACAAGAAACTGTTTCAGTTCAAGAGATTGTGCCAGAAGAAACTACTCAATTAATTTTAAATACTCCACTCCCATGTAAACCATTCAGTTTTAAAGAATGTTTGGTGAAGAGAATTGAAAAGGATGCGAATAGCAATCCAATAAGAAAAGGAGTTGGATTTGCCTTCTCGTATAAACATAGGCTGTCCATATGTGGTAATGGTAACAAACTCCTCATTTATCATTTAGACACACTGTAAGTTTATCAAATTCCATTATACTAAACTGAACGAAAGTGAATTTATATGTTATGCACCATTTCCCACTTCCCCAACTGATTTGGAAATCATAAACAACTATGATGGTTTAGGAAATGATGGTTTACTGTTATCCTTTCCAAGTAAATTAACTAAATTCCAATTAGAACTCTACAATCTCCCTAATTTGGTTAAAATCAAAAAAGTGGTTCCTGACAATGAGGTCAAACCAGTTTGGGGCTATTCCACCCCCAATGAACACAGTGATATATATGGAGTATGTGTAAAACACGGCACCACACAAAATAACAATAACAATGGAAGAGGACATTTAATTTACTTTACAAAAAAAACAGGATTTGAAAAGGGAAAGCATAGTATTGTAATAATTGACTTGAAAGGAAGTGTTATTTGTGAATTTAAACATGGAGCAGCTCATGGACTTGCTTTGGTTGATGATTGTTTGATTGCAACAGATTCAGATTATAGAATAATTACAGTTTTCCAAAATCAAGGAAATGGTCAATTAGAAAATTATGTCAATGTGAGCTCAATGAAAAGATCTGTTTCAAGCCCCATATGTTTCGATCCAATAAGCAAGTCTATCTTTATTTCAGATATTTTGAAATCGAATACTGAAAGTGTTGTCTCTGTATTCAAGTTGGAGAAGGGAAATTTAGTTTTTTCCAAACAATTGAAAACACCCGATGAATCAGGAAGTTATCGTAAAAACGAAAAAGAGTTTACAATTCACAGATTTTTTGGAATGGATTTTGATTCTAGTAATGGAAGGTTATGGATGTTTGAAACTGCTCATTTCCATAATAATCAGGGAAGTATTATCATTTTGAGTTGATTGTAAAATTGATAAAAATGTCTTCAATGTTTAATTTCTGAAATGTTTAGTATAGAATCTCAATTGAATGTTGTTATTCTAATGGAAAGATTGGTAATAGAAAGATAACAGCTTTTGAAGAAACACCGATGACATAAAAAGTGTTTCGTATGAGATTCTTCTAAACATTCGAACAGATCAAAAAAAAAAATTCACACTGGGAAATGCAAACTCCAACAAAGGTCATCCTCTCCCATAGCATTCAACTTTCTGGTGTGAAATGCAGAACAACCAACAAGGACGAAATGAATCCTTCCACAGCAAGAATTGGTCAACTTTGGGGTCAATTCTTCCAACAATCTACTCAACCAATTCAATCCAAAATTTACAGTGTCTATACCAACTATGAATCAGACCATAATGGAGCATATGATATCTACGTAGCCACTCCATCATCAGAAAGCAATCGAAACTTGACCGAAACTATTCAAATTCCTCAAGAAAATGATGAAGAATTTCTCGTCTTTTCAGGCAGTGGAAAGATGCCAGAGACATGCATTAACTTATGGCAGTCCATTTGGCAATATTTTGACAAGCACCACGTAGAATATTCACGTGCCTTCTCTCTCGATTTTGAAGAGTACGACGACAAGGAAAATGTTAAGATTTACATTGCATTGAAAAAGTAAGCAAATAATTTATTGATGTGTTCGTTTGTTTGCGTTATGATGAGGATATTGGTATATATAATAATAAATAGTAAGCATGTAAATTTATGGCCTTGCTCCGTTAGCCGTTATCTTCACACAAACCTCTTGGTAAATGAAATCATTGTGATGATGATGAAAATAAGGACAAATTGATACTTCTTGCATCGGACAGAAGAATATAGAGCACAAAAAAACGAACAACAATTCGTTCGAGTTAAAAGGCTTTTCATCATCATCTTTTGTTAACAACAGTACGGTAGTTTTGTGTGTGTGGATATTAGCTCGAACGTCAAGGAGTGTCATTTTGCAAAGATTAATCTTCTTATCCGTTACATTTATCATCACAGAATCTTTTTTCAAAGCCTATTAATATTCATCATCATATTTAACAAATTAACAACAATAACTAATATATTTACAACTAATAACAACAATATGGCCATCGACACAAAATCAGAACTCAGAAAGAGAACACAACAATCCATAAAAACAGAGGATATTGCCACTACGAGTACTTCTCCCGAACAACTTAAGGATCATCAACATCAACACAATCATCATCAACATCATCATGAAGAGAATATGCATGCTCACGAACTTTTTCAATCGATGAAGGCTGAATCTAAACGTCTCATATTCGATCCAAAGAATTATCCAAAGGAAAAGGTATTTTGTTCTCAAGCCGATAAACACAAAATTCCAGTCTAGTAAGTAAGAGTTTCATCTTCACTTTTTAGATGTTAATAATTTTACTATTATGCATAATACTTGTTGTGAATATTGCATATTTAATTATTAATCCATATCACATATATTCATCATTAACAAAATAATTGTGTGGTTGGAATATCATGAAAATCATGATCATATATTACTGTTATCAATATTACTACTTTTAAATCCTATAATTATTATTATTATTATTTGAATTAATTAGTATGTATGAAAAATACGTTTGGGGAGGATATCGTATGAACCTAAGTTTCAAGGAAGCATTCTTATCAATATTCCAGATCAATAATGAAACTGTTAACAATTGGACTGCAATACTGTCGGCTTTGGTATTCTTCTACTTTACTATAGACGTCATCTTCTTCTGGGAACCAACTTTGATTGGAGAAACAAAGAATGGTTATTCTTCATACTTTAATCATGTTGTGAGTGAAAACTTTTTGGAAAAGTCCATGTTTGTGGTTTATTGTGTATCATCAATTATAACATTTGGTGCATCTTTATTT
Source organism: Naegleria gruberi (assembly GCF_000004985.1). Taxonomy (NCBI): domain Eukaryota; phylum Heterolobosea; class Eutetramitea; order Acrasida; family Naegleriidae; genus Naegleria; species Naegleria gruberi. Next base: position 260,344 of record NW_003163275.1, read on the forward strand.
TACCATTGGTTCAGTTGCATGTCTGAGAGTGCTTTCCATACCTTGTTGAGAATTGACATTAGTTCCATTGCATTATTGATTGGTGGTAGTTGTAAGTTTCAATAATTCTTATTATGGAATATCTCTAACATTATTTTGTAGACTATCCTCCATTATATTATGCATTCTATTGTACACAATCTGTTGGAGTTTTCTACATTTCCACAATTACAATCTTGTGTTTGAGTTGTGTTGCAATGTTCATCATTCCAAGATTTTCCAGAGAAGATTATAGACAATTTAGAGTTCGAGTTTTTGGATTTACTGCACTTTATGGTTTATGTCCACTAGTTCATATCATTTATCTTTATGGATTTGATAATGACGCCCTTAATAATAGACTGTTAGGTATCATGTACATGTATTTGTGCTATGCTGCTGGTGTCTTTTTCTATAGTACCAAATTGCCAGAAAGATTATGGCCTGGCAAGTTTGACATTTTCTGTCATAGCCATCAATTTTGGCACATTTTTGTCTTTTCGGTATGTAGTAGTTCTATATTTTTCTTCTTATTAACAATTAATAGGCCACATTGCTTCACTTTTACAATTGTGTCTACATGAAGACAGAGTCTGGAGTTTGTTTTGCTCCTCTTCCAAATACTTAATTTATGTAAACTATAAATATTTATTATTCACTTTAATAGAGATTGTTCATCTCCTTTTCGAAATGGTTACGCAATGGACTAACAAGAGAAAAGTTTTTGCATCATTGGTAGATTGTTGTGTCAATACACATACAGACGTTGCTATTATATTGACCAAGACACTCCAGTCAATTGTGAATAAGAGAGATACAGAGACAAGCAAAAAAAACAAACGCAACACATCATCACATGACATGGTCAGTTTTCTCTCCAAGAGGGAACAAATCAACAAGTAAGAAGAACACCGAAGAAATGATTGATAGACTAATATCAACAACACCTCAAGATGACAATAAGCTCACTCTTCCCAGTATTTCGAGAAAGCCAATGAAAATGGATTTTCGAGTAACTGAGAGAATTCAATCAAATGATGTCAATTGCCCACCCCTCAGAGGATCACCAACAAGTAGTCGAAAGAAAAATTCTATGCTAAACGATATTCAAAAGAGGGATTTGGATGCAACCATTCATAGGAGGCAAATGCTCAAGTCAACCAATTCGAAACGTCTCCTCGATACATTCCAGAAAACTAAGAGCAGTAGAGAAGTTCTCAAACAAGATCCCTCATTTCAGGAAAAGATTTTGGAATACGAAACTATTCAACCCATCGATGAAATTCAAGAAGCCAAACAAAAGATCTTTTCTCAACTGGATGACATAAGGAAGAAATCGAGAAATAATTCACCAGAAAATTCTCATAATGATCGTACTGGCGGACAGGAAGTTCCAAATCTCAAAATTTCAACAATTATCCCAACAAATTCTATTGGAAATGAAACTATTTCCACTCCAAAATCATCTTCCTTAACTGTTGCTCCAGACAACATGACACCAGTGAGTAAGAAAACCAAAAAGAAGAAGCCCAGAAGATTCGAGTCGATGAGTATTGAGGAATTGACTATTTCTGATACGGACGAAGGTAAAATGTATGCCTCTGATATTGGAAAGGAGAGTTTCAAAGTGATTTGTCAAGCAAGAAGAACACTCATCAAACAGAATAGTTACTTGCAAGAAATGGATGGATATCAATCAAGTATTAAGGAAAAATTAGAAAGGAACCGAAACTTGCTGAAACCCTATTCAAATCAGAATCCTTCAGAGTAAGATTCTATACACTTTATTGTTGTATTCTTCTTCTTCATTGTAAATATTTAAAAGATAATTCAGGATAATCATACTTTTCCAGAATATCGACACCATCTGATGTATTATACAAAGTATTGAATGGGAATTCACCGAATCTAAAACTTCCACTAAGAATTTTCAGTCTGAACAATAGAACCTAAATATTCCATTTGAAGCTATTTGATTGGATTTTACAATTCCAAACAAACATCAAATGGATTAATCGATTTTCCCGCCTCAATCGGAATTATTTACAACTATTAATGGCCATTGAGAGGATTCAATACTACACTTTAAACTTTCAGTTGAGTAAGAACTTGTTGTATTATGAAGAGTGACTTGCTTTCTCTCTTCACTGACCCAATCTCACTACAACTTCTGACACCAGACAGCTGACATCTACGGCTATAAAAACCTGGCAATGCGCGAATCATATCCAAACATCAACAAGAAAAAAAATGAACAAAATCTTCTCACTCTGCTTACTCGCATTGTTCTGTGCAGTTCTTTTCTGCGCTTCCACTTCTGAAGCCTTGAGCGTCATCAAAACCGTTCAAGCAAAGGCTGTCCCTGCCAATAAACCAAAACAACAAAAAGGAAAGAAATTTGGTAAACTCTTGAAGAAGGGTGCTTCCAAGAAGCAAATTAAGAAGGCTGCTAAGAAAGCTATCAAGAAATCAAAGAAGGAATTGAAGAAGGCTACCAAGAAGGTTAAGAAGGCTGCTAAGAAGAATCTTGCCAAGTGGAGAGCTTTGTGGGCTAAGTATAAGAGAATTGCTCAACGTGCTTTGAGAAAGTTTAGAAGAACTCAAAGGTAAGTGTCATGTCATTCGTGTTGACAATTAACGAATAATTTTATTTGTTATCCTCTCTCTCGCTTGATGACTAAATTACGGAAAATATTCGAATGTTTATTATCATCATCATTTTGATTAACATACAACAACAATTTGTGGACAATTTGTGTGATCATCATGTTGGAATGTCATGACTTTACAATATATTCTAAACGTATGATTAGAAAGTTGAAGAGAGCTCGTAGATCTGCTTCCAGAAAGACTGTTAGAAAGTTGAAGAAACAAGCCAAGAAGGCCAAGAAGACTGCCAAGAAGGCCCAAAAGAAGGTCAAGAAGGCTTCCAGAAAGGTTAAGAAGGCTAAGAAGCAAGTCAAGAAGGCTGCTAAGAAAGCTGCTAGAAAGCTCCAAAAGAAGGCTGCTAGAAAACTCAAGTTGAGCAAGACTTCTATCAAGAAACTCAATGCTACTGTTAAGAAGTTGTTAAAGTTGAAGAAGAAGTTGGGTAAGAAGTTCTCCAGAAAGTCAATTCCTGCCAAGATTAAATTGTTAGCTGCCAAGTTGAGAATTATTAAGAAGTGTAAGATTTCAAAGAAGTCTGCTGCTAAGAAGGCAAAGAAGGTTGCTGGTAAGAAGACTGCCAAGAAGGCCAAGAAGCAAGTTAAGAAGGCAAAGAAGGCTGAAAAGAAGGCTAAGAAGCTCGTCAAGCAAGCTAAGAAGGCTGCTAAGAGTGGAAACAAGAAGGCTGCCAAGAAGATTGCCAAGAAGGCTATTGTCAATGCTAAGAAGTCAATTGAAGTTGCCAAGAAGTCAGTTACTGTTGCTAAGGTTGCTGTTGAAAAGGCCAAGCAAGTTTTCACTACTATTGTCAACAAGCTTAAGGAATTAGTCAAGAAGGCTCAAATCACCGTTCAAACTGGTAAGACTACTGAAATCAAGAAGATTCAAAAGAAGGTTGAAGTTGTTAAGAAGACTGTCAAGAAGGCCAAGAAGAATGTCAAGAAGGCTCAAAAGAAGGCTAGAAAGGTTGTTAAGAAGGCTAAGAAGGTCATCAAGAAGGCCAAGAAGGTTCAAAAGCAAGCCAAGAGAGTTCTCAAGAATAAGGTCACTAAGAAGGGTATCAATAGACTTGTTAACAAGTTGATTAGACTCCAAAAGTGTTCCAAGAAGAACTAAATTGATGACTAGTTTTTGTATATAAATCACCTCCATATGCTACAGATGTATATTAATGTGGTATAACCAAATAATATTGAGTTATACTTTATCAACTGTGCAATAATTGTGTATAGTTCCAATAATAATAAATCAACCTATTTGTAAATCTTGTTTTGTTTTTCCCGCCAAATTTTTTATAAAATTATAAAAAAATGCCATTACTTGCATCCCACAACAACATTGTGTTCAATTTGAAAAGCATCGGAAGAGAATGAAAAACATGCTGCTTATCTATCGGCAAACGGCAAGTCGTCGTTGGGTGGATTGGAATGAATTCAGTCTCCCTCTAGGCTTCCTGTGATAACAAAATACCCCATGGTCTTGCATTTAGCCGCAGCGGCCCTCCCGACTCACGTCATGGTCGCCTCCTGAGAGATCAACATTATCTTTTTATTATGTACTGGATTTTACTGTGGAATGCATGTTTACAAGAGGGAGAAATTCGAATAAGAGTACCAGTTGCAATTATTTCTTTGAGTTTTTAAACAGTTTCTGATTCTATTCCTTCAGAAACTATTGAACTAACATTGGTTGGTTGATTGATGGATGAAGGTGTCGATTCATCCCTAAGATCACCATAACAGATGAAATTCTCACAGGATTAGTTGATGAAGATGGAAGAACACTCTCCTTTCTCTTCATGACATTGGATCCAACAATTTCATCCTTCTTTTCCAAAATAACTTTTGTTGAGTATTTGAGTTCTTGCATAACAAATTGAACTGGATGACTCAAAACTGGTAATCTGTAAGGCCAGAAAATCAAAATAACACACAATGCAAAGGAAACATCAGGAATAGCCTTAACCAGTGGATAAATCACATAGCTCGGTAAATCAATTGCATAAATAGCAACAGCAACCAATCTAACAATAACACCAATACCCAAAATAACTACAGCAACTGTCAATTTAACAATGGTTTGTTTCTGGAGAATGTACAATTCACCATCTTCAGGTTGACTCTTTGAAGTGGCTTTAATCATGTGAATGATAATGGCAACACAAGCAATACTCATAGCAAGAACTGCCAACACAGCCAATCCACCCAATGGAGCAGCCATTCCATACATTAAATAACGTCTTGTCTTTTCATAATCAATGGTTGGATGAGCCAAAGCCAAAATTGCCATCACTACCAATGGTGCCAATCCAACAAATGCTGCAATATTACACAAAATCAAAATAACATAAATTGTAATGGTGATGGCCTTCTTTTTGGTGGTCTGACCCATCCAAGACATACAGACCTTCAACCAAATCGGCAAAATCAGTGTGTAATTAAACAGGTACCAATAAATTGAAATGTAATCGAAAATTCTTCTCACTTGTTTTGTTGTTTCAAAATCACTCTCAATTCTCTGCAATTCAAATACGTGTTGAATAATAGTCACAATTTCATGTCCAATTCTCATCAGGTAAAACACCAACAAGGAGTGTAACAATAAAAAGAAGAAACCTTTCGACTGTGTCTTTTGATTATTCTTCTTTTCATCAACTTTCACAAATCGTTTCAATAACCTCACTGGCCATGTACTATCCTGTAAATCTCCCTTCTTTCCACAAAGTCTAGAATTAATAATCAACCAGCCCAATAACCATGATTCTCTCTTGATGTAAACAATCAGAGTTGGAATGTAGAGTAGAATAAATGCAAGTAACGAGATGGAATCAATGACTAGATTGGCTGTTGATTCGCCCACTGAAACCCATTTAACTGTTGAATTTGTTGCTGTTGTTTGAGTTGTTGCAAATAGAGAGATTCCTTCAAAATTATTCGAATCTGGATACATGTTGTTAGTGGATGGGATTGTTGAGGAGAGAATAGAATGAGTTAGTTGAGCGGTAAAATACAATGCATTTGAAAAGTCCATCTTTATGTTTAGTTTCGAATAGAATGATAAATCAACTAAATCCTTTCTTCTAACACAAAATGAAAGAGTCTATAGTTTAACAAGTTGTTTGTTTTTTTTAAAGTGTGTTTGGCTTCCTTATCAGAAACCATACGAAAAGCTATGAATCGAATAGCGAGAGATATCTTTCCACAGTATTACTTGCGATCTTAGAAGAGAAAACTCGGTCATTGTATTCACCTCTCAATTATTCATCATTCACAAATGTCATCCAATTAAAATAAAGTTTGCATTTTTGGTTTGAATAAAAAATCAAACCTTTCCAATAAATTTTTTTAGCAATACGAAAGAGGCAACCCAAACTGTGACCATGTTTGGACTATGGAGAAATGTTGTTTGTATACGAATCATTGTATGAAGGCTCTTTGTGCATTACAACAAATTATTCGAAACTTGTCAATACATTGTGAAACTTCTTAATTATCAAAATTGGTCTTTAATTGAAACTTATTTCACAATTTAAATATTGAATGTTACCTATACAGTTTCAAGCCTTTCCAAAATTCGAATAGCAAACCAGTTTAGTCTGAAAACGCAAAGGCTCATGTAACATGTTACTTGACCAAATATGAATACCAAAACAAAAGGTCACATCACTTGAATGTTCTCTAACCAAATATCAATCCTGTAAATTTTTTCAATAAATACATTCTATCGGATTTTGAGAAACTACGGTTTTTAACATTATTGAATTACACTCATAAATTTCCTTAATAAACATTTCCACTTATCCTAAATGAAATTTGTTCATGTATTCAAACTCTTGAAAAGTGCCAAAACCCTGGTATTATTTCAGTTTCTGCAATAATTCACAAAATTTTGAAAAGACTAAATCCATCATTCGTATCATTGTTCGAAGGTCATCAAAGGCCATCAAAGACTGTGCCTGATCTAAAAAAGGAAACCGTAGTGTGTTTCCTTCCTTTTTAATTCTTGGAGAGGTACATCATCTATCTGTTTTTCAATGCAAAATAATCTGTTTTACATAGCTGGACTTTATGTTCTATCGAACAAAAGAACAAAACAATTTTAATAAAAAGGCAAGACAAGCAACAACACGCACAATGATCAAGACCAATTTTCGTTCCGAATATGCTAAGCATGAGTCCACCACGATTGATTCCGAACATAATTAATCTTGATGATGATGATGATGAAGATTTGATGCAATTTTCATCATCGTCTCCTTTGCAAGACGATACTAACATCATCATCGCAAAATATTTGGAAAATACATCAGATAAGGAAAATACTTCTGATAATGAATCGACTCGCACCACTCGTACAAGTGAAACGTTGCACTCTTCTTGGGAGAATGACACACTATCCGAGTTATCGATGAATTCAATCTTAACAAAGCAAACAGAAGCATCCGATAATGAAGATGAAGACCTTGAGGAAGATGAAATGGAGACTAATGGATCGGAAGAAGAAACTGAAGAAGAAGAAGTAATTCAGAAAAAGAGAAGGCATGGGGAAGTTGTGAGTAAATCTAAAAGGATCAAGACAGAAGGAGAAACTAATGAACACCACATTCCTTCACACCTACTTCTCACCTTAGGCCAAACACTTTTCATTCCATATGCAGGCGATTCTGTTTTGATTGGAAACTTATTAGACTCAATGGTTGGCTTATCTGTTGAAGAAATGCTCGAACAAGATATGGTAAAGATGGTTCTCTCTGTAATGCAACCAAAGGAAGCTGCTGAGGAAGAATGGAATCAAAGATTGAATGAGGATAAATCAACGCAATGGACAGCTTTATTAGATACCTATCCAAAGTAAGTATTGGAATATCTCTCTCTATTAATTAACACGAATCAGATTGAAAGAATACAGCATGTTCAATTTAAAGTATGTTCATGTGAAGGAATGCCTTGAGAACGATTTTGAATTAAGGAACAAATTTGGATATGTATACACTATTGAAGATGAAGATGACAATATTATTTTGTGGATTGAATGTGAAAATGGAGACAAGTATGTGGATAAAGTCAGTCTTAGATCACATTTAAAGAAAAAGCGTTTGAGATCTGACAAACCACATTACAAAACAAACTGTTCTACATTTACCCAGCTACTTCTTAAGAGTTTACCATATCAAGCTGAAAAGATAATAGCAAATGGTTACAATGAGGTGGCATTCATAAATGTTGAGGAGGCCACTAAAAGATATGGTGCATTCATTCTTCAAGACAAATACAAGTTGGATTTCAGTAAATTGGGATTAAAGGAATACCAGGTAAAAAAGAATAGAAGTAAGAAAGCAAGTAAGGAAAAGGAAGAAAAGAAATCAGTTAGCAAAAAACCATAATTTCCATTGAATCGCCATCACTTGTTGTAACATAGCAAAACCCTGTATAATTATCAATGAAAATATTTTGAATATTTGTAAATGAATCAATTTCAAATAGTTTTTTTCCTTGATCAGAAAAAACGTGCATTACATTAGTTGTACACAAATAAATGCTCTGAGAAATACAATCATAATCCATACAGAGTCCCTCATATTCATATGAAAATGTTTTTGGTTGTTTCCATTCTTGTCTAGAATCAAAAGTGTGAAATCCAATTTCATTATTGTGGTTACCAAGCTCTGTGCAAACTAGACTAAGAGTGTAGGGATTGTATGAAATTCCAAAAAGAAAAAGGAATGTTCCAAATTTTGGAACACCATGATAAATTTCGTATAATAATTCACCATTAAGAGAATTTAGAAATTTGAAACCCTCCCTTGATCCAACTATAATTGCACTCGATCCATTCAATGAATTCATTTCCTTAATTTTCCCCAACATGGGATGTCCTCTCTCCATCAAACTCAATGAAAAACCCTTTCCTATCTCAGAAATCCACACACATTCCTCAAGTCGAAGTGTAGTTTCCTTTCCAGAATAATCTCCAATAAATCGAGTTAAATCAAACAAAGCAACTCCCTTATTAGTTGATAATATTGCAACCAATGAATCATTTCTCTCCTCCAAAATTAAAGTAAATGCAAAACTATCAAACCGCACTGTATTCATCACTTTCAATTCCTCTCTCCTATATTCTCCCTTATTTTCCGTATTCAAATTATTATTATTATGTTCAATACTATTATTAATCATTGATGAAGATGAACAGAATGTAACTCGATTTCCACATTCAATAAAACAAATCACTTGTTCCTCCTTATACATTTTACCATGCAACACATGTAACGTAAAATCTTCCATGGTTTGTTGATTGCATACTATCGTCTTTACATGCTTAAATTGATTAGAGAAGGCTTTCCGAATAGGTGAAGGCTTTCGGAATTGTTGGATAAGTCTCGGACAAGGCTGAAAATTAAAATCTACTAATTGTATAGTACATAATGATGTCGAAGAGGTTTCTTCATGTTTAAAATTGTTGAATTTTCTCTTCTTTGCTTGTTGCATTTTTTTTAATTATTAAATTAATATTAAAATCTTTACAAAATTATTAAATATTATTAAATAGTTTTTATAATTGTTCTTCTTGTTGTTTTTGTTCTTCAGTAGTGTATTCATAAACATAATCAGTAATAATTTCCTTAGCTTCATCAGATAAATATTTAGAAATTGCTTTCTGGTCAACTTTAGCGAGAGAATCCCACTCATTCGAATGTTCCTTCTTGAAATCTGCCAAAATATCCTGAACAAACAAAGCCAAACACTTATTTCTCAATTTAAATGAAGTGATAATATTACCAATTTTGGAAATGGCAGATTCCAATCGATTATCATTCAAATATTGAACTATTAAATCGAATACTGGAGTGGAAACAGATTCATTATCAAAGGTTGGCTTTTTGGTTTTTTTTCTAGGTCTTGGTGGCTTTTTTGGTTGCACAACTTCCTTAAATGCTTCATTCTTCTTCTTGATAATAAATCGTTCTCCCTTTTCCTTTGTGAACATATCTCTGATTGGCTTAATAACCACTCCTTCACAGATATTTGGACATGATTCAACGAGTGGGAGGTTGTAGAATAATTGTGGAATTTTGGTTGGATAATTGCAATCGTATTCTAAACATTCTTCCAAAGTTCCTCTCATCACTTCTTTGGCATATCGAGAAATTCCACATTCAGTGAGTAATTGAATCATCTTGTCATAGGCCAAATAGAATCCTTCTTCCTTCTTTGTTTCTACATTTAATCCAAATACATAGACATCGAACATATAGAAATCATAATCAGGAGTATAATACACATGTTTTTGAATTGGATATCTTCCTTTTACATTTTCTATTTGATCATGAGGATATTGACCTCCAAAACTATTTCAAGAATTCCAAAATAAATAAATTTTACACTTAAGGACACTTACATTTCTCCATAGAAATTAGCTCTTCTCACCTTAAAATTATCATTCGAATAGATATCACAAATACTCTTAAAAACCTTCTTTATCTGTTCCTCATATCTATTCCTCACAATCTCCACAGCCTCAGGAAAGAAATCGTCATCTTCATGAGGTGATTTTTTCTTCTTTTGTTTTTCCTCTTCATCCAATCCAACATATTGTCTTCGGGATGCAACCTGGCATTGAATATCTTCCACAAGACACGAATTGGCAGTCTGATAATTATCCCTCCACATTACAAAACTAAAATTACATCCATGAATCTTTTCAGAGACAACCCAAGGAATTGATGGATCATAATTCTCATCACGGATTAAATTCTTGGCAAATTCTTGATAGTGATTCTCGATGGAACTGTACGCTTTGAAATGATGTTGATTCTTCATGAGTTTATTGTTGGATGTTTTTTTCTTGTTGATTTACTTGAATTTTGTTGGCGCCAAATGTTGTGAAGTTCAAAGTGCAAACTCAGATTAGCACTTGAAGTATCACTTGGGATTTGCATTTAATAACTAAGCTCATTGAAATCTCACAAATTACTCACTTTATTTGAAGTTAATAGGAACAATTAAATGGCAGTTCCAGTTTCAGTCAATTGACCAAGACATTGTCTAGCTCCAACCTTTGAAATGGTTGGCCAAACTTGATTATCAATCTTATCAATCTTTGTCTTGTTCAAAACAATGACCTTCATATATTGTAAATAATAGTAAAGTTCCTTATCTGATTTTTCACATTCTCTCAATTTCTTATCCAAATCAGAGATGGAACGACCCAAACAATTCAACTTGACATTTCCTCCCCAAACATCTTTCAACCATCCACCAAATTTGTTCATGGTAATTCTGTCAGAATAAATTGGGACGAATTGATATTCGAATTTGGTGAATTCCTTTCTAGCAATAAGTTCTGAAACGAATTTTGCAACATCTTCATAATTGGAAATTTCAAATTCTTCATCACCAGTTCCATAGAAATTCAAAGCATGTTTCTTAGTATCGACAATGAAGGAAACTTGGAGCAACTTTTCAATAAAGATACCACACAAGATGGAAATCCATTTCAATTGAGTATTCTGATTCAAGAGTGCGTGAACCTTCTTTCTTACATCAATTCTAGGCAACATTTCTGTATTATCAAGTTTAGTAAAATCAATACTAAAGTCAGATGGAATGTAATACTTGACGTTGGCCTTGATACATGATTCAATGACACGAGTTTCAGCTTTCAATTCTTCTTCATGATCGAAAAAGTTCATACAATTCAACACCAAAGTGAAATCTTTGAGAATATTAACGAAATCTTCACATGAATCTTTCAAGACATCGAAACAGAAAATCTTTCCATTAAGCTTCTTCTCCCATACGTTCAATTTGTCACGACTTTCGGATGGAACTAACAAGGAGCATTTAACATCTTTTTGATGATTTTCGCACAAGTTTTTGACTATTTGGCAACCAAGATGACCGGAAGCACCAAGGATTAGGACATTCAAATCAGAGATTTTAGATTCCATTGGAAATGATTATGATGTAATTTTTTCTCAATGCAAATATGAGTTTCTTATATAATTGTTGTCTTTAAAGGAAATCAACTTTTTCATTTTTGGAAAATTAACAATTTTGGCAAGAGTATTGAATTGATAATTTCCATTTTCTAAATAATTGTTAATTGTTCCAACCCTTTTTTGAAGAAATTCTGGATTCAACAATTATTCATACGGTAAGCAAATGCATACTGAAGAGGAAATTGTAAATCTTGAATTGAATCTTCCTTTGAACTAATCTCAAAATAAACTAATTTTGCATTTGAGAATTTCATTGCATCATTATATGTGGGCACAAGTTCAGCAATATATTCAGAAATTACTTGTTGAGAGACTTGTCTTTTCAAATCCCTCTTCATTCCCAAAATAATAAACAGTATGCTATCTTTTCTGGTATCTTCTTTCATTTCTCTGAAAATGTAAAATTGCTGGTCCAAATCGACAACTTGTTTTTTCATATCCTCAAATGAGGCGGAATCACTCAAATCAAAGCAGAAGAAAACAACACGGGCTCCTCTATAGTAAGATAATGAGTTATGTGAAAATTGTGGATCACCACTTGTGTCCCAAATTAGAAATTTCATCATACATTGACTATCGTTAAAGTATTTCGGATAGAATTCCACGCCAATTGTTGGACGATATATACTGCTAAATTCTGATTGGTGTAACCTTTTCAAATATTCACTCTTTCCACATTTCATAGGTCCTAACAATGTCACATTATGGAGATAGTCAATTTTCTTCTCTGGACGAGATTGACTCTTTCGAATTTCACTCATAAATCTTTCATACAATAAAACATAATCCCGTGGATGCACCATCTGCATCTGACTCTTCTCGTATGCAACTGGTTTGAAATGTATCCAAGTTTCATTGGCAAGCTTATTCAATTCTTGTCGCCAAAAAATATCCAATCCCGACCAAACGTTGAAACTCTTTGAAACTCTTTCCATCATTATAACATCAAAGATTGTAAGATAATCCATAATGTGCATTTTCATCTCATCAGGTAATTTGATAATTAAAATTCCTAATTTTGTTGTTATTATTGAATTGTTAGTTTCATCATGTATACTATCAATTTGTTGTTGTTCATTGAAATTTTCATCATGATCACAATTAATTAATTGATTATTATTCCGATCATCTTGAGAAATTAAATTATTCTCTTCTTGCTGTTCCGATGTGTTGGGAAGACTTTGAACCAATGCTGAATATCTCGCTGATGAAACCAATTTCCAATGCGAAAATTGTTGATATCTTGAAAAATCGATTACCTTTCTAGTACTACTTGCTGGCGGCACTTGTTTTTGTCCCATTTTTTGTAATGCTTTCCTTTACTAGCATCACACATGGTAGAACAAACAAACTCGGCTTGTTACCTGCCTGGATGATCCTTCCACCCGTTAGTTACCTTAATATTTTTCAAATTGTCTTCTTGCAAGGCTTGTAAATTTTTTTGGCGAACAAGACTCTGCGGTAATTAAGCTTGAACTATTAAATGATTGGAAAGATATAAAAAATAATAAAACAATCATCATGATGATGAAGATGGAATGTCCACTCATGTTTCTTCAAGAGGAGGTGGGAGAATTCAGTACCACTGTATATTTCAGAGTAGCAGCATCTCAATCCGAACACCAACTCCCAACTAACTATTTTGAACCTATAAGGAGTGAGGTAATTATTGATAGTTACTTTGAAATTCCACCCTTTTGCTTACTAGAGGTGGATGGTGATTGGCCAATGGCAAGACTAATCTTTTCAGATTTGAATACATGTAAAGAGGACTTTATTTTGAAGAGTAAGAAACGAGAAGGCAACCAAATCACTGACGATTCACTAGTTCACTTTAATGTTAAACATTATGGCAGTAGCACAGATCTTGTGAATGCAATTTTGGAGAATAAGAAAGATAAGTTAGCATTTGTGAAATCTAGTGTTTGCCAACGATTCATTGCCACCACTCACATTCTGAGATATGTACTGCAACACAAAACAGACCCACAAGTTGAATTGCAACTGTGCAGTCTAAAGATTGGACTCGAGTATTATAATTTCGGTAAGATTAAGGTGGGAAGAAAGTGTGATGCAAATGAAATGGAAACCTTTTTCAGTCAATTGAATCCAATGGAATTGCAATACATTATTCCAGCAAATAGTCCTGTTATTAGAAAAATGCAAAGTGAAAAATCCCTCCTTCTCCAGACCATACCATCCTCTCAAATCTACCACTTTATAGACACATCATTATCTGAAAGTCCTCTTCACTTTAAACATGAAAAATTTAATGACATTCTATTAGAAACTCTAGAAGAAGTTTCTGAATACTGAGAATAAAGTAATACAACATGTGAAAGTAATATATTTAAAGTTTATATTCACTTCAAATATAGTATTATTTCCATAAAAAATTTAAGCATTGAAACCAGCAGCTCTAACAACTTGTGCAGAGGTGTATGATGAAACACTGAATCCAGAATCATTAACTTCGAAAACACCATTAGAGTAACTCTTAGCCAAAACCCAATGTCCACCATTTCTGACGTTCAAAATGACAACCTTTCCTTGACAGACCCAATTGATAATAGCTTGCTTATCAGTAGTTTGTCCAAGATAATTGAATCCAAGTCTAGAAACAGCTCCCCAAACAAACAAATTTCCATAATAACCTCCATTCTTCAACAAGTATTGGTTCAATTGACCTGGGTTCATTGAACTCTTTCCTCTACCATTCAAAGCAGAACAAACTGAATTCATCAAACAACCAACTTGACAAATAGTGGAAGAACTTCCAAGTCTATCACCACCCCATCTAGAATCACATTGTTTAAAGAGTGGATAATTGTAATTTTGTCTACAACCAGATGTAGAACCACCACCACCACCTCCATTTTGAACAACAGTTAAGAAATTAGAGGCAGCATAACCAGTTCCAAAACTACCAGAAACCTTATACCAAGTATAACCACATCCACTTTGGACTTCACCAGTGAATTTGACAACTTGACCATTTCCAAGAGTAGTAATAATTGATTTACCAGTGCATGGTCCACTTCTGACATTCAAAGCAGTGGTTGCTTTCAAGGAAGCTCCACTAGCAATTGATGAATCAGATTCGGCATCTGACATTTCGAAATCTTCTTCAGATTCGGATTGAACACTTTGAATGGCATTAATTGGAAGATCAATAGCGAAATTGGTGGCCAATGAAGGTTCTCCAACCAATTTGACACTTCTATTGTTTGGATAAGCACGTTGACAAGAGACAACGACAGCAAATGTCAAGAGCAATAAAATTCCCACGAAGATTTTGTTCATTTTTTTTGTGATGATTTTTTGGCAGTTGAAAGGTTGAATATTAAAATCAAATTGCTGCTCAGCCAATACGGATAATAAACATGAACGAGATGGTAATGAAAGAATAAAAATAGAATGTTAAATAATTGGGGCATTATGATATTGAGGGGGCATTGAAACGAATCGAATAGAAAATGTGCATTTATTCCAAACAAAATACTAAGTGATGCTTGAAAGGTAATCTTGCGCTGGAGTAACCGACAACATGATCTTGAAATGCATGCTTGTTGTTTGAAGAAGGTGGTTATTGTAATAGTTTGTGATTGTTCAAATGGATGTTAGATAGAGAAATTTCAATCTTTTTGCATCTACAGTTCTATCAAATAACTTCTTTCCAATATTCGAATAAGATTTTTACAAAATATACAATAGGATTTTATGCCTCCTTGTTTGGAATTGGAGATTCAGATGGATATGTTATCTGTTCGTTTGGAGCCTCAATTGAAAACATATCTTTACCATTATAAATAAATTTCTTACTCTTGTACATGTATTCATATTCATTCCTAAATGAATCTGCAATCTGACACCACAATGAGGCATTTTCCTCAATATCAAGTTCAGTTTTTCCATCCAACCATATCAGTGCAATTCGAATCTTGTCTCTTAATGATTCCATTGTGGCAATCTCTGAAAAGATAAACGTCCTGTTTGTAACTGTATCCTTCTGGCAATGTTCCTTTTCAAACTCTTGTTGATAAATCTTGGGTATCGACATTTTAGCCCACAAATGATACAGGTAATTCCTAGCTGATTTGTAATCATTCAATTCTCCATATTCATCTGTGAGTGAATCAATATCAAAAGAAAACCAATCGATTGGCATTTCTACTTGTTGTCTACTTCTCATTGAAGAAGACAATGGTTTGAAATTAAAAACTGGAAAATCTCCCAAATCCAATTCATCTAACATGTCTGCACTTTTCCAATACTCTTCTTCCTTTTCAAAGAAATTAGATGAAAATCCTAGAGGGCTCTTCTTATCATTACAAGGTGATCGAACATATTCATTTGGATTACTAAATGGAAATCTATTATCCCATTCCTTCTTTACAGATCTGACACTATTCGATCTCTCAATAGGTTCACAAGCCCACCTCGAAAGTAACGACGAATTCATCGTCATTGTTGATGAAGAAGGTACTGAAGATTTAGATCTTTGAGAGGAGTAGGATCTCGTCGATGGAGAGGTAGAATACATAGTCCTAGTGGTACTTGGGTTGGATCGGGATTGAGTCTTATTCATACTATTAGATTCATACCCGATGGGATTATCAAATTTACTCCTAAATTTAGCTAGTTTTAGTCTCTTCTTTTGTTGGTAGGTGAGTTGTTGTTGTTGTGCTTGTTGTTTATCCATGCTGTTCATTCCCTTAAAGGTTTGTAGGGGTGGCGGTTGTAAATGTACAAGATGTTGATGATCCGACCTCTTTGATGACATTGTAGTGGTCATGCTGATTCGTTATATTATTATTATATGATAGTGGGTGTAACGGTCGTTTTAAAAATGATGATTGAGGGTGAGAGGTAAGGTGGTGTCCTTTTTTTTTCGTTGAAAAAATCGTTACACGATGTTGCTGTAGTTCAAGCATGAACTATGTGACATTACCGTAACGAATGGTTGCAAATCAAGAATGGTTTGAATTCGCGAATAAGAGTAAAAAGGAATAATGGTAAGGAAAATTTATTCAACCTTAGATGATTGCTCTGATTGTTCTAGAGAGAGGGATCTGAAAATAGGGAAGAAGGAAGTAACATCATCATTGTCTTCACATCGATCGTAAATGTATTGTTCTGTACCTGTGAATTCAGTCACTGATTTTTGGTAGAGGTAAATTAAAAAGTAGACATAATTCCACAAGTAGTGTTCCTCCTTGACATGCTTTTCAAAGGTGATACCTTCATTGGCTCTTGTATCGAATTTAGTTCGTTCCAATCCACAAATAAAACACTTATCTCGAATGTCCTTCTTTCTGTCTTCTCTTTCATTTCTCAGTACTTCAAACGAATCGAGAATGACACCAAACACAACGTTAACAAGTAACACAATAACTATCACTAAAAAGGAAAGGTCAAGTATGGCTCTCTGAACTGAAACATTTGGATCATAAATATCCTCCCAAAAAGATTCTCCTCTAAAGCCATAATCCAACATGGTCACATAGCAAGCTAACATATCTTCACATGTCTTGTCGCCTGTCTTGGAGATTTTAAAATCTGAAGAAAAGAAGGTAAAATAGAGTGTACCAAAGAAGAATAAGGCAATACACAACAACATTCCTGTAAAGAACAAACGTTTCACATTCGAAGTAACTGATTTCAACACATCGGTCAATGACTTGAAGATGTAAACCATTTCAAAAAGCTGTATCGAGTAAATAATTGGAGTTATCAACAATCCAATCACAGAGACTACAATGTAAATAATAAAATACCAAATTTGAGAATCTTGTATGGTATATAAAAAGCATTTGGTCATAAAATCAAAATCTCTTGGAATTGAGTCCCACGTTTCGTTTTTCTTTAGCTTGAATCGTTTCTTCACTTCCAACGTCAAGAAGAGTGATACATAAATGACAAATAGAATTACCAGGAAAATCAATTGTGTCACACCAACAATAATAAGAATTATATCACTTGCAAGATTTCTAGGTGCTGTAGTTTTGGTGAGAGCATATACATCAAAGTCACTGCCAGGTAAAGGTATTTGAGAATACTCTGTTGTTGCATAAATTCTCTTAAATGTTCCCAAAACAATAATATTAATAATAACAGAGAGGAAGAATGAAGACAATCTCAAGTAATCCCACCAATTGGCAATATATTCCCATGATGCTGTTTTAACCTCTTGTTTCTTCTTTTTCTTTCGTTTTGCTAGCAAATTGCTGGTTGTGGCAACGAGAGACATTGAAGGCAAAAGATTTTCCATTTCCTCCTCTGGTTCCTCTTCTTCTTTCTTGTTGAGATTCGGAATAGTAAAAGTCTTTTTCATATTTTCATAGTGACACATTTCCACATAGAATGTACTGAATGTGTCATTGTACAATTTCCTAACTTTTTCTTGTGGAGTCATTACGTGCAACGAATTGGCATAGTTGCTTCTTGCCTTATCGATAATATTGTTACATATTGTTGGTTTGGGAAAGTAGATCTTTTCAAGTACGTTATTTCTCAATACTTCAATGCTACCAGTTCTTTGTTTGAAATAAGAGAGCTCCTTTGAATTGGTTTGGAAAAAGTTGGCTACTCTTGATTCCTCTTCCAAAGCTTGAGTACCCTTTCTGAATTCAGTCTCACTGTCCCTGATCATGGAGAGAAGGAAAAAGATGTGAGTTCCCAAGTCATCGTATTGCAATCTAATCTTCTCGAGATTGTCCTCCATATAGTCGTCGACACGGATTGGCTTCTTTGAACTCTTCTCAGATTGATACAAAACATGGAATCCAAAGTCTTTACGCATTCTCTTTTTGAGTCTTTCAAGATCATCACAATCATCATGGTTATTACCCGATAGAGTTTCGAACAATCTCAAAATGTACAATAATTTTTGTTCAAAATCATCCAAATTCAAAGAATTTTTCATGAATTCTAATGTGACTGTGTTTCTTCCTTCCAATAGAGATATTAAGAAGAGTGTAATTTCCTTCTTGAGGTCAAGCTCTTGTTCCTTCAACAACTTGCTGTCATCGTAGGTCTTACTCATGATTTCATTGATAAGTCTTGGATAAATCTTATTGGATGTACCAATTAAATTTTGGTTAAAGACAGCAGGTCCTTGGACAAATTCGGTCAGGGTCTTAAAACCTTGGATGGCTACTTGAACATTGTCTGCATCCAATTTCTTTTCCAAAGCAATCAAATATTCAATAATTTCCGTAATTAAATCAAAGCTGAAAATATTTCTTGGTTGATGTTTCAATAGGGCTTGATTTTTGGTATTATGGCCTTCACACAATAATCTCAAAAATTCCATAGTGTTAAAAATGAATCCCTTTTCTACAAATTCCACACCAACTTCATCTTCTTCGTTATCATGGTCAGCATTGAGGTTAGTTGTAGACTTTTTCTGGTTAGCTAGTGCCAACTCCTTGTCTCTCTTTTTCTTCAAGTGATTCTTCATTTGTTTGATTTCAATCTTTGAGAGACGGATTCTGTCTCTAAGAGACATGAAAAATTCGGTAGAGTCTTGATCTGTAAGAAGCGAATAAATATGATTCTGAACGTCAAGATCTCCGTCATTCAATATTAAAATACCAAGCTCCAAAGCTGATTTTGCAATTTGATGGTGGTTAGAGTTGAGGAATTCAATAACTACCTCAGGAATTTTCTTTTCCACCAAATCTAATTTAAGAGTTGATTCTTCGGTTTGTTGGTTTTGCCTTTCAACAATACTCTTCAAAATATCCATACCAAAGAGTCCTACCTTCATGTTCTGAAGAAGTAAACCAGAACTATTCAAGTCACGTAATACATTGACGAGTGTTTTGATAAATCCATCATATTTGATAAATATGGCAGCAAGCTCTGAAAAGTTGGAAAAGTTTCTATTAATCTTGGAAATTATTCTGTCTTTCAAGTACTTTTTGTATGTGTTGTGGATAAGTTCGTCCTTCTCGGTACTGGTTGATGTTTGTATTCTTGATCTATGTACCTTGGCTTTAGTGGCCTTATTTGAAATGAAATTAGAAATTGCTTTCTGACTAGTTGAAGACATACTTCTCTTCAACATGGCCTGAATACATTTGAGAACTTTATCCCTATTCTCTGGATTTGGTGTATGTTTGTGAAGTTCTATGAGTTTTATCAACAAATCTTCTGCAATATCCAACTGTTCTTTTGTCAGATTTGGAGGTGGGAAGTGGAGATGGAAATAATCTCTCACACAAGGAATCATAATATCAAACAAATAGGTATTATCAACTTGATAGGTTTCTTGATCTTCCTCACTAGGTCCAACGACTTTTGGAAGTGCTACAGAGTATGTTTTCGAAGATCGTTTGGAAGCAGTTGTTGACAATCCACGGTTTTTGGTTGGAGTAGCAAACAGTGAAGTGTTTGAGAGGGTTTTGCTTGGTGTTGTTGGGGTTCGAGTATGGGCATGCATAATACTTTGTCTTTCACCTTTTTGTGTGGATAAAATCAAGTCGTTACCATCTGATTCATTTGAATAGGTCATTTCTAACACTTCCAATTCAGTAACCATTTTAGAGAATAACTTGAAAAGCATTGGATGATGAACATTTACCATCTTGCTCTCAGATTCTGTAGAGTCATCTGATGCCTTTTCAACATTCAAGTAAATTTCATCAATAACTTTAACCAATGGATTTCTCAATACAGGTAGAGTACAACAAATAACTTGTTCTAAAAGTTCTTCATAGCTGTAGAGGGTTTGTAATTTAAGCTCACTCTCTCTGTTTTTACCATCAGCAAGAGAGGCCAACAAGTATAAAAGGGCAATGTGATAATTTAAAATACCATCTGGTTCAGTTTTGTGTTCACCTTTGATAATTCTTTGATTACGTTCTCTGAGACCTTCTTCGTCTTTGAAAAGAATCATAATGTCCTTCTTTCTTTCGAGCAGATATTTGGTAATGAGTGATTGGTTTCGTTTGATTGGATTGCCATTATTTGTTCCCAGAATGACATGCAAGAACAACAACATGAAAGAGCAAGGTTGCTCAGCAATTTGGTCAATGTAGTGTTCGATTAATTTTTCTTCAATAGTACTGCACAGACCTCTATTGTCTCTTACCATTTCACAAAGGAGAATGACAATCTTCTTATCTAGACTTCTATTCTCACCAATAGTGTGAATAAAGAATTCCAATTGTTTGAACATAATCTTTTGATTGTCTTGATTTCCTCTAACAAAAGCAATTAAAATATCAATACCAATCTCTTCAATTTCCTTGCTCACAATATAATCCTTCTTGAGGAATGTGAGAATAATATCATAAATGAAGAGATTTCTCACTATTCTTTGTGATCTTTGACCATTCTTCTTGATATCTGATAGGATTTCATTGAGAGCTTTTAGGACTTTTTTCTCTTCCTGTTCTGTGAGTCTTCTAGTACCAAAATAATTGCTTTGACCATAACCAAAAACAGATCGCAACTCAACTACCTGTGAAAGTAGCAAATCGTAGGATTTAGCCATTTCTCTCGAAACGATAAGTTCAATCTTTGGAAGAACTTCACATAATTCTTGAGCAGATCTGTACTTTCTAATTAGTAAATCAAGGCAGGTTGTAGCGAGTTCCTTATTTTCATATTTGGTCAGCGAAAGAATTTTAACATCGAATCGATCCATCTTGTTGAAAATAACATCCTTTTCGAGAATATCTTTGATTACAGCATATTCATTAGAGTCAATTTCGGCAAGTCTTTTCTGTTGTAAAGCTCTATTGTCCATTGGTATCACCTCTTGTTCTCTAAGTACAGTCTCAATCTCTTCCTCTCTGTATTTCTTCCAAAAGAATTGCAAGAATTTTGTCACTCTCTTGTCTAAAATAATGTCTAGAATCATGTGGAAGATGGAAGCAATTTCAATTTTGATCTTCATGAGGGTTAAATTTTCTTCTACGTTTTTGTGTCTTTCTTCCTCACTAAGAATTCTACCATCCTTCTTGTCATTATCTCCTCTGAGCATATCAAAGAGAGAATTCAACAAATCACCCTCCTCAAAGTCTATCAATGTAAGAACTCCAAATTCCAACATTCTCTTACACATAATTACAACGTATAATGTAAAGTTGTTGTGATCCTTCTTTTCTAAAGACACATCCAAGCTAACATTCTCTCTAAGGAATTTCCCTAAAAAATCTTTGATTTCTGCCAAATCCTTTGAGTTGCCGTCTTCTTTTGATCTTTGATTGAGAGTACTGGTTTTTCTGGTGTAGTCAATCAGTGGTTTCTTTTCTCTCTTCTCCGTATCAATGAAAGTTTGGATCAAAAGCTTTACAAATGATGTTCTGACGGCTGGTGTTAAATTCTTATCAGAGACACATTTGTGGACAACTTCGTAGGTGAACAGAGAAACAACAGATCTTCTCGCATCCTCAATTTCTTCATTTCTTCCTGTACAGAGGGCAGCAAAAAGACGAATTTCCTCTTGGAAGAAGATGAGTTGTTCATAATTTGGTCTTGTGTATCCATTGTATGTATCATCTGTTGCAGACTGAGAGAAACTAATCAAGTCTATTTCATCATGATTGACTTCTACCACAACCTTGTCTTCATTGTTAAGCTTTGGAATGATAAAAACTCTTCTCAATTGGTCCTTATATTTTGAAAAAAGCAAATTACCAATATATACCTGATTTTTCACCACAGTTTTACCTTCACAAATGATCAAGCTAGTCAAAAAGGATAAATAGACAGCCTTCTTCAAGCTCTTGGAACTTTGTCGCATACCAATCTTTGATGTGTTTTCAAAGAGAAGCTTGACGAAAAAGTCAATTTGTGACTCGGTAATCTTGTTCAAAAGTGGATAATTGTTGGATAAGATTTCCAACAGAGCTTCACTTGCAGCAATGCTATGTTCAATCAGAGTTTGGATAAAGTTGATATATTGTGCCATGTAGAGACCGTTAGATTCGTTTGAAAGGACAAACTGTCTAATGAGTCTGAAGGAGTACTGAACCACATCAAAATAAAGTGCCTTCTCTGGCTTTTCATAAATTAAAGATAAATCCTCAATTGATAAATATTTCTTCAATAATAGAGTGATATTTTCCATTACAAGACCAATGACTCCCATATCTCTGATGATATTTTGTCTAAGTTTAACAGGAATACCACCTCTTGTTAGAGGGTCTGTCTCTTCACTAATAGTACAAAATCTAATGCAATTTGCCAATGCACCAATGTAGAGTTTGATATCTGACTTGTCAATGAGCGAGTCGTCCAACTTGGATTTGAAATACCTAATAATTGGCATGTAACCAGCTACGGTGAGTGCATCATTCAAATCCTCATGTGAAACAGCTGAAAAATTGAAAACATCCTGTTCAAACATTTTCAAAGATGAAGTTACTCTCTGATAGGTTGAGTCAGCAAGTGGTCTAGATATGTGTACCCAAGAATTAGTGGCTTCATGCCTCAATCTAAAGTAATCGGTGGTTTGAACTTTCTCACCCTTCTTTTGTCCTCCAGTCGAGTCGGTGAAATGGAAGACACTGGTTGGTATTGGTTGTGTAATCAAGTCATCAAAGTTTTCAACATGAAGAGTCCACAATGAATCATTTTGTGTTACGCTGCCTGATCTATTTCCTCGTGGAGTGGCTACAATTGAACTTTTTCTAGGTGCATTAACTCCAAGTTGGCTCAAGTTATCACCAGATGTTGGTGTGTTTTCTCGTTCATATCTTTCTTCAATGGCATCATCCGCTTCAATGGTTATTCCTTTAATAGGACGAATCACCATGTATTTTCCACTTGCCAAGTGTCTTAGACGGAATTTCGAAGTCCACTTTACAGTACCAGAACAGCTAGAGTCTAAAAATTCCAATTGCCACAAAGTTTGAGGACTCACATAGTCAGAAGATTTAGATTCCATACCAGCCAAGCTTGTATCCTCAGAGTCGTTGATTTGTAGATTGCTTGATTTCTTGAAAAATTTAATTCTATCCGTTTTTTCATTCACTCCAATATATCCTTCCAATTCCTTGTGGTATATTCTCATAATGGTGGATCCTGCTTTGAGTTTTCTATTTGTTTCATCATTTTGTGGTGTGTATTTTTGGTAGAGTTTCATTCTCCACCTAGTGAATGCAGTACTATTCGCCATGTTAACTTCTCTTCTACTATCGTAGGAATATTTTCCTCTATTTCGTGATAATTTTACAGCTTGTTGAGCTAATTCTGTGTATGAAGAATTTTCATTCACTCTTTGATAGGTACCATCATTGTCTTCTCCAGTTGTGTATCTATAATAGGATAAGTGAATAAATTGGTTGGACTTTTTGTTGTAAAGTCTAATTTGATCAGTGAGTTTAACTTGATCTCCATCCTTTTGAAAACTGGAATATGGCATTATTTGAAAGTATGAATAGGTAGATCCTTCTTTATCGAGGGCCAATCTCATACAATCCTTTTGCATTTCTGCAGATTCTCTTGCTACTGTCAGATAGCACTGTGTTTGTACATGATACAATTGTACTGTTTGTCCATAGACAACTGGTTTTGAAAGGTTTCTTTGTGATTCCATCCTATTTTGTTCAAGTTCTCTTTCAGCTCGTTGTTCCAATTGTTGATATTCTGTTGAGAAGGAGGCTGTCGAAGGCATTACATTATTCTTGTTATCCTTTGTTTTTTTGTTGGCCTCTTTCAACTCTTGTTCTTCTTTGAAGGTTTTGAACTTTTTCAGTGCTGAATAACTCTTTGGATGACAAATCTTGAAAACACAATTAGAAAAGTTTGGTGTAAAGAAGGAAGAATCCTTTTCTGAAATGACAGATTCCACCAGACCACATCTAGCTTGTGGTTTGTTTCTAAAATATTGATGAAATAATAAAAGTAGTATTTAACAGAGAATAAAGAAGGTGAATAATTAGTTGAATATTTAAACAATATTTACCCTTTAACATTCTCGGAACAAGTCAAATTAATACCATCCACACTCAAGAACCCAATCATTGAATTACCAGTACTTTTTGATGACAAATCCGTATAGAAGGAAATTTCCTCTCCAATTCTCAAATAATCTCCCTTCTTTTTCATCATCATATTATTCATCCACAATTGTTGCTCATCCTCCTTCACATCACTCATCACATCTTCATCCTCATCATACAAATGATGATCAAAGCCTTGTTGTTGCTGTGCAGAAGAGGATGATGATGACGAATATTCGGAATGTTGTTCATGATGATGATTTGATGTGGCGCCATTATTTTTAACGGCAGAAGTGGCGCTTACCGATACGATGAGTTGTTCTTGTTGTTGATGAAATAAGAGTGCATAGTCAAAGAGGTGTTGTGATGATGGTTCGGAAGAGTTGCTATTGTTATGATTATTGGATAGTGTCATGTTGTGAAAAGTCTTCCAAAACTATTTCACTTATTTTTTTTTGTTAAATGTTGACAGATGAAGGATTGTCAGCTTATCAATATTTCAAGACGTGTGTTATACAATTTAATTGATAAATATTTCCTCAATCAATACAACTATTAGCCATTGTTAATCCTAATGTTGTATTATCTGAATTATTTAAATTTTGGCGCCAACTAGTTGAAAAAAAAGAACAAACATCTCATCAAGGTTTTGCTTTTGATTTACAGTTTTTTTGTATTCCTTCCGATCACTGACTCACCCTGGCTACAACTTCTGTAATATTGTTATTCTTGCTACAGTAATACTCCTCCTTTTTGTAAATATATTAAAAAGAATGAAATTAACAATTCGATCCGATAAACCAATTGTAAATTTGTATAATAATTTCCCAAAAGATTTAAGGGAACATTTGGAAAAGTGGGATTTAGGTACTGAGAGTACTTTCTATGAATCGTTCTATGTGGATTTGGATATGAATCAACATGATGAAGCATTAGTAAATACCGAATCTAAGGAACTGCTCCTCAAAAGGGCCCTTGCAAATTCTGATCAAATCAAGGAACTGGCTAATGAGTACTTGAATAGATTGAAAGAGAGATTTATTTGCTGTGGAGCTCTGCATCAATTAGATACTGTTCAAGATGTGTCACCTATGAACATCAAGTTGGCAGACATGACGTTAATTCAGAGAGAATTTCTAACCAATGAGTCGTTGTTATACTTGAAATCTCTCAACACCAGAAAATGCTTAGACGAACAAATTGACTCTGAAATGTATGTCTCTGATGAGTACAGAAAGGCTATGGCATACATGTTGTGGGCTGAAGGATGTACCTATTACAATGAAGATACTTTCATTGAGAATTGTAACTTCCAACAGTACGGACTAGTGGAGGACTCTTGGACTAATATTTGTGCTCGAGAGCTACTGTTGCATATACATGCAAGATTGGTTATAGGAGGAAAATTTGGCCAGTATGAAGATAATTTGATGCCATATTTTAATAATACCAAGTTACTATATAAGAACATTGTCTCCGTGCAGAAAGTGAGCAGTGTTGATTCAAATCAAAGTAGTCAAGGTTTTTCCATTGCATCCAAAGCGTACAAATGCCCAGTCACCAACGATCTGGTGGATAAGAGTTACTTCCTCCTAATTGTTCATCCAATAGATAAGAAGGTTACAATCATGTTGCATGCAGAGTGAACACAACATAAATTCTTTTGATTTTCCAACATGACATTTTTGCTAAAATATTGCCTTGCCTCTTTTGTAAGAAATCCAAGAATGGCACTATCGAAGGATTTTGCTGACATGAAGAAGGTCGAATAAAGATGCAGCTTGCCACACCAACAACGCGGCATTCACTGACACCAAAGTGATTAATCAATCGAATAATTCAATTGTCAAACTGGCACAATTAAAACAAATACCAAAACACTGCTGACTCTCCTTTTTCACAACAAGAAGAGATAACGTATTGGCCTCTCGATTATTATAATGAATGAAACTAGACATGTATCTTCCTCCACACCAAGAAAATTAAATACCTACTCCTCTTCTTCTTCAACAAGTCCTTCACAGCAACAACAATCAGAATGTTCAACATCATCCTCTACATCGGTTGAAGGAACAACCATACCAGCTGCCACATCAAACTTTGGAAGCACGAGAATAACAATTGTAAGTGACAATATTTGGTTCACACATGTGATAAAAATCCTGGTTCCTCACTATTTAATCATCTACATGTTACATTTCAATATTTCGTAATTATCGATAGACTAAAGAGGATATGGTAAGTAATTGTTTTATTGAATGATCTCATGAATTTTATGATGATGCATTTCAGAGTCGTTACTTTAATGCACCACAAGTCATGGCTGCTCGATTATTGAATGTCAGTGTGTCAACTCTCAAGAGAAGATTTTATGAAATGTATGAAGGGAGGTGGCCCTATCAAAAAGTAAGTTTTTCTGAATGCATGCATTTGCAACTTCAATACATCATTACATCTACAATACATGTCAAAATGTCATCATCTGTCTTGACATTTTGAAATACATAACATTCGTGGATCTACATCATCTTTGTTCCATCTCTTTCTAGATGCCAACACAAGAAAGAAAGAAAACCATCTGGTATTACATTAACGAGGAAGATGAACCTGAAAAGAACATTTCAGATCATAGTTTAAGAGTGTTAAATTTAGCATTTACAGACCCAACTCAGCCCAAAGTCATTTTCTTTCCTGAGGAAGCTAAAGTGGATAAACCTCGTAAAAAGGATATCACATTCCTGAGCTATGTTCCACAAAGTGGATCAGGTGAAGGAAATTTGGAAAATGTAACCAAAGACTTGGGTAAATTAAAAGGAGGTTCTCGTCAAAAGTACTCTCTTGTTGGTGTTACTGGTGTTAAAAAAACTAGAAAGATGACTTCTAAAAAAAAGTGAATTTACTGTTGACATGCTCTCCAGAAAAATAGGGCAGAAAATACCAAAAGATATAGGATGCAAAAAGCTATCAGACTGTACTTTTTTGGAGATTTCATTCCTGTTATCATAAGTGTTATCAATTAATTGGAAAAGAAGAACTGAACTTACCTGCAACTGTGAAAAGTATGGCAGTAAGGAATGCATACAAATAGTCATACCATTCTGGGGGAAGTAATGGTGCTTTGACAGTAGTAATTCCATCAAGTGATAATCTTGGACAAATGAAACAATACTGGAAAGTTAAACAAGGTGCAATCAAACTATTAAATGATTTCTCAATATTAAATTTTAAATATTGAATACATACCTGAAAACATGGTGGAATTTCGTATAAAATTGAACAGGTTTGATTACAAATAGAATTCCCAAAATTAATGATCCAACACTCAATACTACAAACAAATACCAATTGATATTTTCCATATTTTGTCCACCCATAGTAATTAATGAAACACTCCTCTCTGTTGGAGCATAACAAGGCATTAAACTGTACAATAGGGAAGATCCACCTCCATTACAAGGTGGACACAATAATCCCAAATGAATAATATAAATCAATGATCCAATCATGATGGCACTCATTCCTTGCAAGACTCCAAACAAGCAATCACTTGGATAATGCACACCTAGGTAAATTCTGGCACAACTCGAAGCTAAGGCACTCAACATGCAACATGGTAGACACCAACTCCAAAATGCAACATCAGACATTGATTCTCCATTTATAATACATCTCACAAAGTAACAAACCAAAAACGAATATACCACAGAGCAACTAGATTGAGTTATCTTCCACAATTCGGTTCATTTAATACTTACGTAACTGCTCGACTTGGAAATGAACTTGTTTTGTCTTTGGCTATTTTCAATGCTCTTCCAGCAAGGTATGGTCTTTTTCTGAAAAGAAATCTCTTTGGTAATTGACTTAACATAGCGAGTGTGAATATTACCCACATGACATAGCATGCAAATTGATCAATTCCCAATAAATAGAGAATGAACGGAGCAAGGATACCAATCTCAATTGTGGTAAAGGCAGTAACAATCAAACTCATTAGGAAGAAAACCTTATTAGGTTTCATTTGGATTATAGAAATAATCTTATCATCAAATGTTTCCCAATACTTTTCAAATTTCGGATTAATTTTGTAAACAACTAAAAAGAAATCATGTGAAAACATCAAAATATCAAAAACAATTAATCTTGAATAATGCTCAAATCCTTACATTTCTCGTAATCTCCCAATTTTTCATGAGCAATGGGTGATTGAACTTCGTTTGGAATATTTTCAACAGTGACTAACCTAGAATTTTCTGTATGTATCGAATGATCAGATTCATCCTCTGGTGTTTTTACATGTTGTTGATGATGCTGATGCTGATTATTGTGTTCCGATGATGATTCATCATTTGATGAAGAATTTTCAACAATATTTTCCTCATCCACAACAAGCCTTGATGTTGTTCCTTCTTCTGCTGATGATAATGTGTTGTTATTATTATTCGAATAGGAGCTTACTTCCTTTGAGTAGAAATCAGTAATTACATTAAAAACACCATCCAATGATGACGAACTTCTATGATGTGATAAATCACCACTCGAACTATGACTCAACATGATATCCCTACTATTTGCAAAATTATTATTAATATTACTACTACTATTATAATTATTATTATTAATTATTAAATTATTATCCAAGGTTAATCCCCTCGTAATTGTTTTTCTCTTCTTTTGAGGAGATTTATGATGATTAATATTTTCTTCTTGATGATGAATAAATAATTTTTCGCTTGCTTCTTCCTGTTGCTCACGATGAATCGTTGGAGTATTGTTGCTATTAATGATACTGCTATTATTATTATTAGTTGCTACTTGTTTTTGAATATTCGTGGTTACACTTCTCCTCGTAGACATGTTCCGAATATATGCTCAACTCCTTACAAACTCCTTCGTATAAATTTACAGCTTGTTGTTGAATCTAATCACTCTATTACTACTAACTCAATAGATGTCCAATAGAGAACAGCAGTTAAAAAGAAAAATCTTTTTGAAATTTGTAACGGTTATTGCAAAGCGCGCTTTTTTTTAATGTGGATGTCAAAACTATGGATGATTGGTTCAAAACAAATCCAAAACCTTTCAATCCAAATTCATTTCACTGATTCTCTCATCTCACCAACAATCTTTTCAATTCCTTATTCCTTAATCAAAAACAAAGAACATGGAAATTACTGCCAAGGAACTTCTCGCAAAAATGCGAGTGAACATTTAACTCGTCTTTTTGGCTTTGGTAATCAGATTGTCATGTTGTTCGTCATCCTTTCATCACTTAAGAAAAAGAACAAGAAATAAGATATGGGCAATAAATCATCGTCATCAACTCAACCACAGCAACAAGCACCTTCGGGATCAGGAGGAAATGGCTCAACACCACCGCCACAACAACAATCCTCTCGACCACCTGCTAAGAAGTAACAAAAGTATTACAATGAAAAATTGATAGATATTAATAATCAATTCTAGAGATGAATTCAATTTCATCATCTTGCTAATAATAAATTCAAGTTCAATCACAACATTATCTTCTCACGTTTTGAATCATCATCACTAATTAATTATTAAAAAAATGATCAATTCGGAACAGACAATGATTGATGATAATAATTTACTATCAACCACTCCACAATTTAAAATTATTTGGTTGGATGAGAATTTCATGCACTTGCAAAGTTCCATTCACAAAATTAAATGTGTTCTTTTCAATGCCAGTGTTGACCAAAGAGATTTTAATGAATCTTTCGATCTAATTGAGTTGGAGAAACATGTTAGAAATTTAATATCGAATAATAATCATGTGATGGTAATTACGAGTTATAGTAAAGGAAAGGGATGCCAGGTTTTGGAATTGTTGCAAAGATTGAAGAGAAGTAATGAGGAGCAAGTAATTTATTCATGTGTCTATAGTGGAAGTGCTTTACGAAATGTAATGCTTCAGAATTTGTGCATTTTGCAATATGGAGCTGATTTTGTTTCGTCTTTGAATAATGCGAATGCCTTGTTGGAATTGGAAAGTTTCATTGCTCAAATCTATCAGAAATCATACTATCCAAAATTAATGAAATATCTGAGCAGATTGGTATTCCAGAAAGATAATATGGAACATTTAATTTCGCCTACTAGCACTCTGGTACGATCTCACATGGTTCTTGAGGAAGAAATTGAAAGAGAAACACTCAGAGAACAAGGAAAGGAATATGATTGTAAATGGGAACACGTCCCTCTCAGAAAGATAGCTCACAATTTGCATTTGCAACAATCGGCCTGTCTTTCTCTCACTCACCGACCACTCGTTCAACAACCTCAATTCCTGGTCATGATTCAAACAGGAGCCATTAATCCACCTCACAAAATGCATCAACAGGGATTTGAAGTTGCTAAGGAATTTGTGGAAAATTATCAAACTCTAATGAAGGCAGTGGAGAGTAAACCAAAGCTGAATAGAGAACTCTTGCAAAAGATTCTGAGACCTATCAAGGTGGTTGGATGCTACATGTCGCCAAGTCATGATGGATATATCAAGAGTAAGGCCTCCAAATACAAGTATTCCAGTACTGTTCGATTGTATACTGCAACAGAGAGATTGACAATGTGTGCGTTACAAACACAAGATGATCCATTCACATGTGAATATCCTTGGGAGTCTTGCCAACCTAAATTTATATCCTTCTCTCAAGTGGGAAATACCTGTTCCACAATACTGAGAAGTGCCGAATGTCCAATTTCAATGCTCATGCCTAAAAATCCAAATACCAATCAATATCAAGATTCCTGCTCTTATTTGAGAGTTTGTTATACATGTGGAGCTGATTTGATTTTGAGAGCTGGCCTTAGAAGATTCGATTACTTTGAAGATATGTTATCACTTGTGGTTGGAAGACATGGAGTTAATGTTGAGGAGGTTATGAAGTCAATTAATGAAGCTCATAACAACATGCCAGTTTTCTATGTAGAGATAGAGAATATGCAGGAAAATGCATTAAGCTCAACTGAAGTTAGAACTTGTTTGGAGAATATTGCCAAGAATGAAGATGTTAAAAATTCTAGAATGAGATTGGAAAAAGTATTGGACCTTAGAGTTTTGGAATATATTATTAATGATTGCAAACTGTAATAATTTATGACTCAATAAAAAAACTGATTGATATTGAATTTCTCTCTGAGTTTTTGATAAATAATGAAAAATTAATTAAATATTGATAAAAAATGCAGAAATTCAAAAGCAGCTGCCTATTCACAGCCAATCCATTTAATAAATATTCCTCATCATTGGGAGGCTTATTTTTACAGCAGCATCATCATCAAAAGAATATCTTCCGAATCACCTCCTCTAACAATTTAAATAAGAATTATAGTCAGAATTTTAATCGGTTTGTTGGAGAGAACAAGCCTTTGGAAAAATCTCATCATGATGGTGCAGGAAAAGAATCATCAAATTTGGAGAAGAAATTAAATAATGGAAAGAATGTGCATATGAGAAGGGAAAATCATGCAATGTTTATGGAAAGGACAAGAGAATTGAATGAGAGGAGGGATGAAATTATACCACTGCTGGCAAGTCCATTGAAAACTGAGGAGACCATTGAGAGATTTATGAGTAATTCAAAGAGGAATTTTACATTTGTCAATGATCAGGCCAAGGTGAATGTGTTAAAGGCCAAACTCTTGGAAAAGAAGGATGAATTGATTGTTTTTGAGGGAACGTATCATAACATGTTGGAATTATATAATGGATTGAAGAGGAAAATTTCAGAATACTTGAATGAGAGAATTTCCAATGATTCGAGGCCTAAATCATTGAAGGAAAAGTATTTGGAGAATCACATTTCTAAACTCGAATTTACTGAAATAATGTCTAGATTTGGAGTATTGGGAAGAATGGTGAATGGCTCTTTGCAAGTTAATGTGAAGAAATTGCCAACTTTGGATTTGTTGGATAGACTTGGAAATTTCACAATAGAACAATCTAGGAAAATGAAACCAGAAGTGGTGAGGAGCGAAATATTCATACCAATTCATACATTGATATCTTCAATCAAGTCGATGGATCAATGGGAAAAGAAGGGAATTGAATTGGAAACTGTTGAAGATGAGAAAGTTACAATTTATCCACATTTTGGAGTTTACATGCCAACAAGGAAGGAATTATTCACATCATTAATCAAACAATCAGTCAATGAGCTTATTAATTCTAAATTGACAAATAGTAAGAAACCTAAATTGGAAATTTTGGATTTGGGCGCTGGATCTGGAGTGTTTTCAATCTATGTTTCCAAATTAATTTCAGAAAATGTTTCAGATTTGGAAATTAAATTTGTAGATATCAATCCATGGGCGTTGGAATGTTCAAAATTTAATTTTGAAAATAATTTTAAATCTTGCAATAACATTAGTGGAAAATATGTTCAAGTTGATTTGACAAGTGACAATAATCTGAATGAATCGAAAGATAGTAATTCTATTAATTTAATATTGTGCAATCCACCTTGGATATCCATAGAGAAGAAAGATTATGAACACATTCAGAATGAAAGGATGAAATTCGGTTCATTTAAAAATACAATTGATTTATCAATATTTGACACGGATTATGAATTTCTGGACCAATTTTTACATCTCCTCCAGAAATCACAAAACAAACAAACATTTGGAATGCTGTTAGTGAGTAATGTTGGACATTTGGTAGGAGTGGAACAAATTTCAATATTGCAAGCTTTGGAAAAAAAGATAATAGGAACAAACATCAAGATTGAGAAGGTGGTTACTTTGAGGAGAGAACAGGGGTTGAATCAAGAATTGTCAGTGAAAAAGTATTTGGTCAATAATCCACTTTCCTCCAAGAGGAAGAAATCTCCTCATCAAAATTTAATTCAAGATACAAAGGCCAGTGAAGAAGTTTATTGTGTAAATCTCAGGAGAATTGATTAATTTTCAAAATTAATACCTTTTTCAATAAATGATTGAACCGAGTCTCAAGTGTGAGGAATTCAATGTAAATACTCTTGTTCATCAAATTATTGCAAATTTTTGAACAAGCCTTTGAAAATCATTCTTCAATTCAAATTATCACCAAATCAGAAATATTAATTGGTTCTTTCACAAACTCTCCATTTTTGAGTGACTCATATTCATTTGGATAAGGATAGTTGATTTGTTTACATTTCACACAACAAACCTACTATTTGTGAACAGCATGAACGATTAAAATCGAATAAATAGTGGAAGCCTTCAACAGAGTTTACTCCACCCACATACAAAAAAAACAAACAATAACATGATTCACCTAAATGAATCTAACAATCATCAATACATTCATTGTATTGAATTTCATTTGAATGAACTTTTTCAAGGCTTTGAAATTTTGAAGGCTGGTACGTGGATAACTTCACCACTCTCAACTTGGATTTTTTTGAATATTACAATACCACAAGATCATTGCTTCATCATTTTCACTCAAGCATTTCATAATAAGGGTCCCTATTTATATACTCTCGAAAGAACAGCTCGAATTTGGATCTTTCCTCCAATTTTAACAGGAATTCAGTGTGAACAGCATTATAGATAATAAGCTCTTTTCTTCAGAAACTCTCTCTTCACTCCATTCTCCTTTAATCTTATCTCCCATCTCGTGTTGTGACAAAAGGCGTGTATCTTTTCAATGTCTAAAAGCTCTTTAGGAACAAGAGCTGCAAATTTTACCAACAGTGCATCCAAGGAAACATAACATCGACACTGATAAAATTTCTCCAATACTATAAAATTGTTTTTCTATCTTCTAACATCTTTACTTAAAGCTTTAAATTTCACAGAATGGTAGTGTGTTAGTGTTCAAAATGGATAAAAATTCGATGAAATTTTGAAATATTTAGATTTTCCAAATATAAATAAGATATAATTTCTTCCTTTTTTGCACTTCTAATTATTTGGACTTTCCATTTTATTGTTCCTTAATCTCCAAATAAATGTGTAAGGGTCACATTAAAAACGTGATCAGCATAATTAATAACAAAACATGTAATCAAAATTTTTAAATTTATTTGGAAGAAACAAGATTATACGAAATTCTAATAGTTTGACCTTGCTTTTTTGCCTTGCTCATTTGAAAATTTCCAATCTCTGAGAATTGATCTACATGGGTGCCAGAACAAGCACACTCCACATTTCCATACTTTACAAAACGAACATCCTGACCTGGTGGTAAATAGGTAGGAATTTCATGTTCAAACTTTTCAGAGAGTTGATTATTTACAATAAGATTATTCTCCTCTATATTCGAATAGTATGGAATGAATGATTTTACAACTGTTGAATTTTCACTTTCATCTTGCAACAGTTCAGTAATTTTTTGATTGACTTGTTCCACAAATTTTGGAATAGATTCAGGAATTTGATTACAATGGAAATATTCACAATATGGAGAATCAACAAAGTGATATCCTCTTCCAGGTTTCTATTTTTCTAAATTAGACTAATTTGAAAATCTTTCATACTCACCCATTTATATCCACACATGGCAATAGCCAAATCCAAAACATGTCCAGCACTGTGAATTTTTGTATAGATATTTCTCTTTTCCATATCAATACGACATTCAACAGATGCATTTCCATCATTCATTTGAATAATTTCACTTTCACTCAATTCAATCCCTTCAAACCATCCAAAATGATCCACCTGAATCAAATCTCCAGCCAACTTGACAAACTTTACACAAAACTTTACCATTTCTCTTCCACCCAACGAGTTAATCAGTAAAACTCCTTCATCACTTGGTTGTCCACCTCCCTGCGGATGAAAAATAGTCTTATCCAAATTAATCTTGTAAAAATCAACTCTTTCCGATGCTAAAGATTTGTTCTGTTGAATAGAAAAATTATTTTGCAAGGATTTGATGATTTTTTCATGATCGGAGTTTTGCTCGGAAGTCAATTTGGTGATGGAAAGTAGGCGAGCATTGGAGAGGCATGAAAGTTTGTGGTCTTTGAGGAAGAGCTTGTCACACATTTTTTTTTTAATTATTTTTATTATTGTGTATATTTAATAATTTTAAATAAATTTTGGCGGGAAGTTTACAATGAAAGTTCAATTTGGATAATTATATTAAGGATGAAATAGTTTAAAAAGAAAAACCAAAATATTGAATTGGAAGAATAGAAAGGAGCAATTGCAGTCGATTGAATGAGATACAACTTTAGCAATCTATTCAGCAAATCACTAATCACTTTATTCTTGAAGAAGGGTGACAGTTGTCAGGGAGATGGATTGTTGTGGTCAAATCAACCTGAGCCAACTGTCACTTTTTTCTTATTCTTTTGTCCTTTTTAGCTTTAGTCAATACGCCTATCTTAATATTTCACATAAGATATGTTTATGATATTGTTCATTAAATTCCCGTTGTGTATCATCCACAATGGTCTGCTTTAAGAAAAGTCAATTCAAATGTTGACTGAGAGTAGAGTAAATATTCGAAATTTGAAACTAAATATTGATATACTAATTTAATATCTAATTTCTATGGTACTCGCATCTGGTATACTTCTCGCTGTTGATTTAGTTTCTGAAAATCTAGGACTTTGCATGGATGATTTGGTATCTGATCCCTTTGGACTCTGAAGAACCTTCTCAATGTTGGTTTCTGCTGTACTCTCATCAATACTTTCCAATTGCTTTTCTAGCTCAAATTCAAATTTCATCTCACCAACATCCTTAAAGCTTGTTCTTCTCAAGACCATCTTATTTCGAACATTATTCATAAATTCTTCAATGTTGATGTGTTGCTCAAAGTCGAGCTCCTCATTAGGCTCAGCATGAACTCCAAATCTCAAGAGCTTATCTAGATTGTCCTTACACACTTGTTTGTACTCGAATATTTCCTTAACTCTTTTCAATGGGAGAGCTCCTTCTCTATCCTCCTTCTCACGAAGCCATTCCTCTACTTCAATATTATATTCCTCTACTTCCCTGATGAACTGTCTCTTGATAGTAGTGAGGAATCGTCCATCAAATCCTTCATTATCTTGTTGGAACAATCTCTCGTACTTGACCACAGCATCCCTTTGATCCTTGTGCATGTCAATCTTTATCTTTAAAATATCATCTGGAGCCTTTCCCTCAAAGAAGTATTCTAATTGCTTGTTGGCATTCTTCTTCTGTACAGTACCATCAGCAATACCAGACTCTGTTTCATCCAATTTGACAAACATCTTTCTCAATTGTTCAATCATGGAGAACAATTCGAAAAAGACCAACTCGGAGACATCTCCCTTGATGATCTTTGTGAATAAATAACAGTCTGTGTCCCATGTGAAATGTTCAGCTCCAAAAACAATATTATAAATCAATTCGGCCTTAATGCTTCCAATGTTACCCACTTTCATTGTTACAAAGCTTTCAAAAAAGTCGGATATAGTGTCCTTATATCTTTCTGGACCTTCTCTTTGTTTCATTCTGGCCTTCCACATATCATTAACAATACCCATGATATCCTTCTTTTTAAATCTCTTGTTTCTTATTCTTCCTCTGTGTCTTAGGTACTTTGGAACAGAAGGTCCAGTACCGAGCCCCATAAAATAATTGTTGTAAACCTTTTCTCGGACAACATCGTCTGATTTGAGGAATTCGAGTGCCTTGGCATTCTCCTGAAGTTCTTTTTGTTGCTTCTTGACAAGTATTTGTAATTTTGAAACTCTGTTAGCAAGTTGATTTACATTCTCAATGGTGTTAGAATCTAGTGGGAGTGATTCAATCCTCAAATCGTCACGGACCAAATCCCATTTTGGTCTAGGGGTTAAACTTCTCGATTGGTCCAGAATTCTCTCCTCCAAAACGGTGATATTCAGTTTGAGCTCGTTGAGTTTTTCATTCAACAGTTTGCTGATTCTCTGTTCTTGGGTAAGTTTAACTTTCGTATTTTTCAATTCTTCCTCTAGAAGGTCATTCCTCGAGAGGACTTCTTGATAATCCGCCTTTGGTACCATGTTATTTAACTTGTCCAATTCCTGCAGTGACTCGACATACAATTGCTCAATCTTGTTCTTTTCTTGAGCTACTCCTTGAAGCCCAGAGAGTTGCCTTTTAATTTCAGTCTCCTTAAGATCTCTGTATTGGATGGCATCGTTCAAAATCATACTTCTCTTAATGTCGTCATTTCTCCTCTTTTCGTACTTTCTAATGTCAACACCTAGTTTTTCAATGGTCTCCAATAAACCAGCTTCCTTTTCTCGCATTGCTAAAACCTCCTTTTCTAAATTTGAATTTTGTTGTTTTACCATTTCAATTTCTTTTGAGGTATCTCTGTAAACTTTGTGCATTTTGAGAGATTCCTCCTCCCTTTTGGTGTGATGTTGATTGAATTTATCATTTGGCATTGTTAACTTTAGTTTCAACTCTTCCACTGCAGTGGAAAATTCTTCCAAAATATGGGTCAAAATAGGTCCATAAGTTCTCGAATGGTCAATGAATATTCTAAAGCATTCCTTATAGACATTACTCTTTGCTGCAATATATTCGACCTCATTCATTATCACATTCTCCTTCTTCATTTCTCGGGTGACTAAATGCAATTCCTTTGCAATAAAATTTTCCATGGCCTCTAACAGAGGTGGTTTGAATTTCTTATTCTCGTAAGAGACCATTGAACCTAGATTGTATTTGAGACTTTTTAGCCCGTTGTCCTCCTTTGTGGTAGACATGAGCGAATGGACGTACGAGTCCTTTGCTGAAAACCCATTCCATGTCTTGAGCATGGGAGAGAGTTTTTTAGAGGATGTTCCAAAACTGCTAGCATTCAATTCTTGCCTTTCAATCCCAAATTCTTCAAATTCAGCTTCTGGTATTTCACCAAATAGTATTTTCGACAATTCCGAATCTTCTTTAACACTTTGATAATTTTCCTTAATAAGCCTCTCCTGGAATGCACTTCTCTGAGTCTTTGTCATGAAATTAGGAGAAGCTCTCTGAGAATTGTCAGCAGAATTTTGGTGTAGCGATTCATTTGGGCTAGAGCACATTTCCTCTCTTCCATAGATGTCCATTGTTTTAGCTTGGTGAGGAATTGAATTAACTCCAGGTTTTGGCAACTTTTCACAAGAGTGCCAACTTGGTTTCATCTTCCCTGAAATCGCTCCTGTTCTTTTTATACCTAGACCTTTCTTATTTAGGACTGAGGTAACTGAATTTTCAAGTACCATCTGAGGCGATTTGACTCTTCTCTCATTAACAATCTGTATCGGTTTTGAATTATCAACTTCATGATGATCCAACTTGAACCCATTCTTCTTTTTAATGTTAGGTAACTTGGAGGCAGCACCTGTATCGTGATTGAGACTAAAATCGGAATGTGAATGATGCTTACTACCCTGATGAGTTGCACTCAGTGTAGTAAGGCCACTAGTAGCGACGGTTTTCTTTTTCATCCCAGTTGGTGTTGAACTTCTTCCTGTTGATGGTTGACTTGTATTCTTGGGTGTATTCTGTGTTGATGGTGTTACAGACATCCTATCCATTGAAGCATATGGATTGGGAGGTGCAACAATTGATAGATTGCCTCTCTTTGGCCCGAGTGAAATGTTCGAGCATGATGAAGTGGGACGAGAACCACTCTCTTCCTCATTGGTATTATTGTTACCCTTATTTGTGCCTTCTTTGGGTGAAGTCACCATTGTGGAAGAGTTGTTACTGCTGGTGTGGAGGTTGTTCGGTTGTTGTGGGTTGCTTTCTTTTTGTTTGTTGTTATCGTTGTTTTCTTCTGAAGTAGATGAGATGGTCGAGAGGTTAACTTCCTCAATTGTACTATTCATATCAAAATTGCTCTTGCTATTTCTTGTTGATGAATAATTAGAGTCTTTGATTTCCTCAATAATTTCCTGAGGTTCTTCTTCAATTTCCTCCTCATCATCGTCATCATAGTCTGCATCATGTTGATCCTCTGATTCTTCGATAGTTTGTTGTAAATGTTGGTGTTCTAATTCATCCTCAGTATCTATATCCTGTTGAGATGAATATTCATCAATAGACATTGTATGATGATGTTGGTTTGGTTCCTCTCTAATTTCATTAAATCGAGGTGTTTCCTCAATCAATAAACTTCCATCCTCCGCATCCTCATCAATACTTCCAAAATCCTCCTTCAACCTCATCTTTTGATGTTCTATTGATTTCTTAAATATTAATAATGTATACTATGCAATATTGTTTGAAAAAACAGCCCAGTTACTAAGGTATTTTTCTATTTACTCTCGGATTCTTATTGTTGTGCCCGATTGATCAAAGCTCTTTGAAAGCAACAACAACAATGTGTTTGATCCTCAGCTGTGTTTTTTTTAATGCTTGAAATCGTAAATTATTTCAAACGTAACGGTTTTTTGTTTGAGTATTTTTTGAGTAAGGAGGCAAAATGTTGTTCATGTTCGGAGAACAAGTTTCCAAACAAATGGAAGAATTAGTAGAAATAGTTCTATTGAGATAATTTTCATTGTGTGGTTAATAATTGGTATGCTGTAAACAATTAATTTTGAGGAAGGTGACATTTTTCAATTCGTACCAATCTGAAAAAGTTCATTTTGTAATTGTTGCTGAAAAGACGTCAATGAATTGCAACAAGAAAATAAATTGTAGGTAATCTATTGGTATTCAATAATTATTGGATAACATTCATTATCTAGAGCTGCTTTAGACTTTCGTTGATTATTAACTCAACAAATGGCTTCAACACCAATAAAAATCTTGTAATTGAATCTCATCTATTTTTAGTCATGGTTAAAACCTTCCATTGGGAAATATTCTTCAATATTAAATATTAAATCCAATGAATATATTTAATTATCAACAAACGTAAAGTAGGGTACATACCTTCAATAGAGATAATATTTCTATTGAGGTGGTGGCTTATTTGGTTAGCAAAAAGGCTTGTTTATTGATGATGGCTTTTCGTTTTCGCGCGTCAAAAAATCCTCGCTCCCTGTACCTCAAACTTTATTTTGTAACGACTCACAACAATAAGAATCTAAAAAAAATTAGCTAACCGACAAAAAGCGTGACCATTTGATCAACTAGATCTATTCTACAAATCCGCAAAGACTTTGTCTCTTCCCCAAAACAAATAACCACATTCTTCCAATCTATTTAATTTAACTACCTATACTTCTAGTATCATTTGTAATATATTATAATATTCCAATACCTTCCCTAGTTCATTCTACAACAACAAAATCCTAACCGACAACAAAATGAAGTATATCGAATTCCAAGAATTGTGGCCTTATAACTGTCTTCTTGATGGTTATGATCTCGGCATCACCTATCTCTATGGCAAGATTGAAGTATTTTCTTGTAAGTAATTATTATTCATACAAAAAGTTTCTAATTATTTTGTGTTTCATAACAATTGTTATTCCAACTGCACACAATCAAATAATAATAACAATACATCTCTCATCACAATACAGGTAAACAAACATCTCAAGATAGAAAATTAACAAAGGAAATTGAAAGTAGAAGAAGAACTAGTAGTAATGCTTCCCTGAGTAGTTCCCTTCCAACATCAACGAACGGGACGAGATTGTCGACGTTGTCTCAATCCGTTCAAACACAACAAATGCAAATTCCAACCAAAGCCACTACAGTGGCACATCATCAAGTTGATGTTGTTTCTCCTCCAGCGTTGAGTCCTCCATGCTTTTATGACTTGACTTCACAATTCAATGATGATCCTTTTGGCAATGAAAAGAGACAAACCTACATTGACCTCATCTCTACTCTCAACAACTCGTATCCAGACTATGACTTCCGTCACGTAAAGCCTGAATTCTTTACTCAAGTCACCCTCCAAGATTCCATTCAAAATATTAACAATTCTCTCCATGAAGTATATGAGAATGAACAATTTAGCTCTCTCTGGACAAATGTTAACGAAATTATTGACCTCAACCATTGCGAAGTTTACAGTTACCTTCCTGACCAAAATTTAGATGATCCAATGGCTGATCCGTTGAGTCTTGGTGGTTCTAAACTTTGGAGTTGGAATTACTTTTTCGTGAATCGTCCATTGAAACGCTTGGTCTTCTTTACAGCCTATGGTAAGAGTAAAGCCTGTGCTTTAGAAGATGATGAAAGAGAAGGTATGATGGTTGGTGACCAATATGATGATGAAGACTATTTCTACTCCAACACTAAGAATGCCAATGTCCACTTTGACTATAACGAAAGTGACAGTGAGATGATGGATGAATTCGATGACTTGTAGACCTCTCAAGACTCGATATTTCTTGTGTGGCTGTTGGTTCAATTAACAACCTTTGGACTTGCAAGATAATGTGTGCTGTTGGTGGTGTATTTACGTTTTTGCGTGTCAGTGCTAGCGACAATTAGCATCAAATACGCCCGTTAGACAAAACCTACAAACACAGAGTCTAAAGCCATTGGATTTCCTTGTACCATATCCCCACAATGAACACACCAGTTGTACAACAATTTGGAGTGTGATGGATCCTTTTTGCAAGGGTTTTTTGCCACGTACCAAGTCCACTATCATGTAACAACAGTTAGAAGCAAAATCTCAGAGTTGTGGGTTTCGTTAAAATTGTATGTGCTGTAAGTGGGATAGGTACTATGGGAGTCTCTTGCGTCTGTCAATTATCCTCATTGATACTGGTATATATTTTACACAAATCTATTTCTACAACAATACAAATTCTGTTATCTTATATATACTCCTTGCACACTATCTTGTTTTGTTTCTGCTTGTTCTTGTAGGGTTCAATTAAAATTCTTTCCACAGTTTGCGAAAGCAAGTGGAAAGTTCGGATGTTGTGCCCTTGCAAAAAGTCCTTTTGTGATGCTCCTGTTGTTGATAAGTCAATAATTATCTTTGATGTTTGTTGTTGATAATTCAATAATTATTAATTCCAAATGATGATGAAGTAAAGTGACATCCCTTCAATAAAAAGATCGACAAACAACTGGTTGCCATGCCTCTATTGTCTCTCAGAGAAATCCTTCTCAGGACACCTATCTTTTGGTTTCTTTTCAAGTCTGTAGCTCCCAATCCTTGGGTTTGCCCTTCCTGAAAAACAATGAGGGACTTAGTTGACTACATCTTAAAAAGAAGGAACATTTGACAGGCAGTCTCCAACTGAAAAGGACGTACACATTGGTCGATACCGTGTACTCAAAAGAAGCATAGCAATTCATTGTTCAAGGGATGTAAAAAAGCAGTGATGGTGTTTGAAGAGAGTGGAAATTCTCTACAGGTACACCCCAACAGCTTAAAAACAGAATCGATGATAAAATCTTACTTGTTGTTGATACTATTATTGATGTTAATTATCAAAGTTATTATTTGAAAGATACTTACTCTTAAACTTTCTTGTGGTGGGTATTTATTAACTCTCGT
This sequence comes from Naegleria gruberi, assembly GCF_000004985.1. Taxonomy (NCBI): domain Eukaryota; phylum Heterolobosea; class Eutetramitea; order Acrasida; family Naegleriidae; genus Naegleria; species Naegleria gruberi. Next base: position 303,359 of record NW_003163275.1, read on the forward strand.
ACAACCCAGAGTGCTGCTGCTTTCTGATGTGCGCAGTGGTAGTAGTTTCATCTTGCCCCTAAACATCAAGATCCAGGTGTGAAACAACCCATCTTGAACAGATGGCAATAACAAGCTAGGCTCTTTAACACACAACCCTAAATATTATACTGGACATCAAGTATTCAAGTGGCTAGGAAGAAAGAGTTGCTGCTGTACAAGACCTTCTACTTGTTATTTTAAAGTCATTTCAACACTATGGAAGTGAGTTTATACGGAACAAGAACAAAACTCTCTCTCTACTATTGATAAGGAACAAAGTACCCATCTTCCTTCAAGGAGACAAAGTAGTACTATTGCTTCTTCATGATGAAAAAACCAAAATGTGCGTACATTGTCGGTTGGTTTCTAGCGAGTGCGGAGGTTGCACATTTTTTTTTTGCTTGATGTTTTTCTTCAGCATTGCCGTTGTAATGGTTGCTAAGAGTTTGTGCTTGCTGGTGCAACTTGGTTTTGGCACTTGGGGAAAAAGCACGTTTGCAATTCGATAGTGCACTTTGTTGAAACCCAATGAAAGAACAATTGGTACTAATAATAAGATTGGATGTCTGTTGAGAGTGAACTTGGTGTGTCAAACTGCAGTCATTGGTTGGGGAAATATTATTGAGATTCGAGGCAGAATTCAAAAGTGCTACCAACTACTCTGATTCCAAGCTTGTTGCATTGAACGTCAAAGTGATCGTAGCTGACCTTTGGGAAATACATTTTAGAGATTGAAAGAAATTCAATTCCATCCAATTTATCACAATCCAATCTGAATAAATTTCCATATTAAAATCAATTAAATACAAATAAATTCAATTTGAATAATTTCCTAGGAATTAAACTCACCTAAAAGAATGAGCCTTCTTTTCCTCCTTAATGGTCAAGACCCCTTCCTCCTTCTTTGACTCTAACTTGTAATGACAATATTCCAAATACAATTCATCCTTACTCCATTTTATCATTGTAAATATAAAGTAAGAGGTCAATCCAAAGTGTTGAACAGCATTCTCTGTCTCATCACTAGAAGCAGGCGACAAGGAAGCCCACTTATCTTGATCCATTCTCCTCGGAAAACGATACGTTCCATACTTATTCAACACCAAATGTTTCCTCTCATAGACACAATTCACCACTCCCTGATGACTCTCGAACGGAATCACCTCCTTGATGATCAACTTTAGAGGTGGTGATGAATGTCCCGAAACAAGTTGTCTTTGAAAAGTTTCCATTTTTTAATTTTAATTTTTCAAATTTTTGTAGTTTTTTTTGGCGCCAAAACGATAATCTTAATTGCTTTTATTTTGAGTTTCGAATGAGAAAAGTATCTTCAAATAATTGTTATCTTTTGACATATATTCCCTTACCGAATGAATTCCTTCCAATTATTAACATTATCAACCAAATCCTGATAACAACTCTTTTACTGACATATTTTATTCCTTATTCGAAAGTACCAGTAGGATCAACACTCCAATTACAATATATTTAACAATTGGATAGTTAGTAATAATAATTGTTGCATATCCTAAATAGGGCAGCATAAAGTTAACTCTTCCAATAATATGAGATCGATCTAACCATTGCAAATCAGTACCATATATTCCGTATCGATCATCGAATTGGTTGTGGTCTCCTTTTGTTAGAATTTTTACATCCTTATCCTGTATTCCACTAAAAAGATTTGTTTGAGCTTTAGTATTGTGAAGTCGAATCACTCTGTGAACGATTGGAATTTCTTTTGATTCCAATTTATAGACAATGATATCACCAATATGAATAGGTTCCGATGAAAGGGAAAGGAATAGAATATCACCCTTGTAAAATGCTGGTTCCATGCTGCCAGTCAACACAACAACAATTGGTGATTGACAATTGGAATAGATTGAAACAGATTTCCAAATTATCAAAGCACTGCAAAGAACTCCCAATAGAGAAAAGATTTGAGTGATATATTCTCTTGTGTGTTGTGATATTGTTAAGGCCATTTTTTTCAAATGAAAATCATAAAGTTTCACCACAGCTTCTATTTCTAAAAATGGAAGACACGTGTTGTCCCAAACTACCACGTCATTAGTAAAAAGGCATTTCAATTTTGAATGTAAGTAAGGTATTCATTGATAACAAGGAAAACATCAACTATGATATTGAAAATTATTTACTCTTCTTATTAATTCTTCGAAGGGATTCATCTGAATCAGATGAAGAAGGATAGGTTCTTTTAGTGTTACTTGTTGTACTGCTGATACTTGAGCTGGAAGAACTGGTAGCCATTGATGGGTTATTCAAATTCATAACAGTTGTGGAGAGTCGAGTCAAGTATTCGAAAGTTTCTTTCAAAGCTTGCGCCTTCTTCTTTTCTGCATCATTTGGTGTGGAGACCTTCTGAATGACAAGACAATAAGGACTTCTATCCTTGACAGTGTCAAATTTCAAGTATTTTTCTGCAGCTGCTTTAGCACTTAACATGACGTGATTTCTTTGTGCTTCTGCTTTTCTGTATTCGAATTTTGTTTTTACCTTGTCTCTTAAAAAGAATGCAAGAGAGTTGCAGACGTCACAATTACAGGCAAGAGATACATTCAGTGACCAATCCTGTTCTGATGATTGAGTATTTCCTATAGACATTCTCAACATGTTAATGCAATACTGAAGAATGGAATTGAACCCTGGATTTAAAAAGGCATGCTTGCCAAGCTCCTTATCTGTCCACTTGATGAGAGGAATTAGCAATTCATGAATAGAATTTTCAATCATGCCTGATTTGCCAATGATAATTGAAGTAATTGTGGAAATATCATCTTTGAAATTTGCCCTGTATAAAACTCCCAAAACTTTTTGGCATAAATTGAGAGTAATTTGAGAGATTTGCAAGCAATTAATCACACCCTTTCTGAAATATTTAGAAAGATAGAGTAGCTTGTCATCATTTTTCTGGACAGATACTTCTATAATTTGGAGGGCATGCATGATAGTGCTGGTGTTAATCATCTTGTTGCAAAATTCGACAATCTTCGACTTGATATTATCCACTCCGAGTAATGAGATGGAGGAAATAACTACAGGCATTATTACAGTAAATATTTGAGGCTGTGCGCGTCTTATTATCAGCTCAAATATTTGGTTACAGAGACCTATTTGATTTTGTGAGTGTAGGGCTTGTAAAACCTGGATTATCTGCTCAGTGCATGTTTCGATAGCGTTTGTCTGAATAATTTTCAATGAAATTCGACCAATCACTTCAGATTCAATTTTCAATTTGCTACAGGTTTCAATGAGGGAAACCAAAAAGTTAATTGACAGAATACCTGTATTAATATTATTGGTGATATTATCCAACTTTTCCAAAAACCTGCTCATAAAATCCAATGATAGTTGATCATCAGCAAGTCCTATCAAATAATTAAAAGTTTGATTGGCTCTCTTTTCTAAATCTTGCGTCTTATAGCAAACATACCCAACAAGACCAGACAAGAACTCGGTCTTTAAATTATCCAATCCAAAGTGATTGAGAATGGTATTCCATGTTGGTAAATCAAGAATTGGGATTGGAATGAGGAATTTTTTGAAAAGGTCAATATCACTCAAATTAAGAAGTATTGGAATCAATTCCAAAAGTTTTCCTTTGAAAAATTGAGATTGTGTTTGTGAAGATGCCAACTCGATACATAAATTTCTTTTTGTTGGATCTATCATGAATTCTTTGTATAGAGTTATAAATCCCTCATAGCACGTCTTGGCATCCATGTATTTGAGACTAAGGTAGTGATATTTCTTTGGAATAACAACCAGGCAATTTCTATTGGAGGAGATACTGGCAATATCGTATGGAATTGTATCAGATAATTCAATTTTGAACATTTGTGAAACTACCACACCAGTTTTAGGATTAGTCAATCTCTTCACCAGGTAGCTACTTTCATCATCGCTGTCATAAATTTCGTCATCATTTACTACCTTTCTAGTGGAGGAGGTTTTTGTTGTTCTCAATGTTGTTCTTTCAAACACTCCCAAATAAATATCAAAGAGAGAATACTGATCATTGAAAAGAGTGAAAAAATTATATAATACAAGGTCTTGTCCTTTCAATAAATCAACTCTGCAGTCTGCCTCCTTGACTGAATCAAGCAAATAGACTGCAAATGGAGACTCTTGTGGAGACCACAGAGCTTCAATCTTTTTCAAATTATCAGCCACTTTAAAAACTGTTTCCAATGATGGCTTGAATGAAGGCTTTCCATTGTAAATCAAGTTATAAACAAGGTAGAGTTTGTATCCTTCCTCAATTTTATCCTCATTTACTTGACACTCAGTAAAGTATGTAATATAGGATGGAAGATAAAATGATTGTTCCACTAAATCGTACTCTAATTGTTCATCTCTGTGAGAGAATTTGACTTTTCCTCCTGCGTAGCTGCAAGGTAATTGAACAATGAATTGAGCAAAAACATTGGAAGGAAGCTTGTTTTTCTTTGGTATATTTTCCCCTTCTTTGAAAAGTACTAGCTGATGGAGTTGGAATGAAACCTCCTTTTCAGGGCTGACTCCCAAATTACCTCTAGTGCAACTATTAACTAGTTCAGATACCATTTCATTCCATTTTGGATTGGTAATGACAAATTGATCAGCATTCAAATAATATTCATTAGAATGTTTGGCAGCTCTTTTGGCAAGTTTGATAATTTCTCTAGCCTGTTCTGGATTAGCGAGAGGGAATGTCACATGTTTTAGTGTTGGTTCCTGCTCGGGATCTTGATTAGGAATAATTAATTTGAGACCAGGCAGACCTGCTCTGGTAAGCAGTGGTCCTCCACAACAAAATGATCCAGTACAAATATCCTTTGTTATCATTCTGAATGCTGTTGCAATTCTCTTGACACTAAGGGAGGGTTTAAAGCGACCAGATGATGTGGAAACAGCATCTTGCTCCTCTAGTTCTTCATCATTTTCCTCTTCCGAAGATGTGGAAGAGTATTCGTCTTCCTCTTCGTCGTCATCTTCATCCTCATCATCTAGTTGTTCATCGTCATCTTCTGGAATTTCCTCCTCGTTTTCACTCTCCTCAATTACTAATTGTGATGGTAAAGATGAAGGTACAACCCTCACCTTTTCAACCATAACTTCATCTTCCGAATCCGAATCTATAGTGATTGCTTCTTCTAAGGTATTTGATAATCCTCGTTCCTGTTTGACCTTATATTGTGAGAGAGCAGAATCACCCAAAGTATTATTAATTTCCTGAGTGATGATACTCGCATTCTTACTTGTGACACTACTGCTGACACTGCTCGTAGGAATAGTCGATGATGGTTGTTCAAGTGTTGCTGGAATCGATCTTTCCTCTTCGGAAGTGAGGAGCACCTTCTCAGGAGAAGATTGTGTTGGTGAAGGTGGCAATGTCAATGATGGATCAATTGTAAGAGATGGTTGAAGTGACTCCATGGTTGGTTGAGTTACAAGTGATACTGGTTGAATTGACTCTATACTGTTGTGACTACCCGCTAACTTAATATTGGATAGATTTGAAGATGATAATTCACTTGTTCCCATAGAAAAGTCAAAATCTTCCATATTTAAATCATCACTTTCCTCCTGAATAATGTCTTTAGCTTGTGTTGTTGATTCAGTACTTGCTATTACTTGTGGTTGTTGAAGGAGAGTATTGTTATTACTACTTGTATTTACATTGGTCGTCTCGTTAATAACTTCCTGTTGTTGTTCGTCCAAATCAATATCTTCATCATCGTCTTGCATCTTATTGTCCATCTCGTCCATATTTACACTAATACTACTATTGTTACTTGTTAATCCTGGTTCAACTTTCACTCGTATCAGGGATGCATGTTGTGGTGCTTCTAAATCATCATCGAAACAAACACTTTCATCATCTGAATTAACAACAATTGCTTCGTCAAAGTTAACTTCTTCTTCTTCATCAGATGTTATTGCTGGTATTGTTGGTGGTGCTTGTTGATTATTGAATGGTTGTTGTACTTCCTGGACTTCATCAAAATTGATTTCTTCATCCGAAGCCTCTTCATCAAGCACTTGTGATGCTTCATAGTAATTTTCCTCCTTCTTTACTCGAATTATTTGTTGTTGTTGAACATTATTATTAGTATTGCTGCTAGTATTATTAAAGTCTATTTCCTCATCAAAGGTTTGACTATTTCCTCCCAAATCAGCGTCATCATCTAGGTTCATATCATCCGAAATTTCCTCCTCTTCATGATGAAGACTTGCTGAGGAAGAGTGAAGAGTAACGTTGCTATTCATGATGGAAGAACCGATTGTGAAAGGCTGTGGTCGAATGTAAGATGTTGATGATGAAGATGAAGAGGACGGATTATTGTTATTATTATTGATAGTATTATTAGTATTGAAGGGTTTTATTGTGTTATTATTGTTGTTGTTGTTGGAGTGTTGCTGTTGGTGAGTATTGTTGGAGTTGTTGGGCAACATTTTTTTTCTTAGTTTTTCAATCTTGGTCACGAAATTGTAAATTGAACTATTTAGTCTTGTTACAAAAATATTGAAATATTTTGTTGTCATAAAAATATCAAAATATGTGAATGATTTCAATTCATAAGAATTCACAGTAGGAAAATTTGAAATGAAAGAAAGATTACAACAATAGTTTCCAACCAATCGGAACATAAAATTAAAGATGATATTTATTTGATATTTTTCATCATCTAAAGATCATCTTCACATTATAACCCAATGACAGTAATGAAAGATAAAATATCCTACCACCAATGATTTTTTGAACCATCATCAACAACAAGACCTAAACGTTAGCGACTCCTCAGTGTCAGGTTTCAAAAAAGTACTCACCCAACAATACTGGCTTACTCCATCTTTAAAAAAATCATGTCAATTCAAATATCAAGAGTCGGTTTGATGAACTCACTCTTGTTGATTTGTATTCTTCTTGCAACATTGATGGTGAGTGGTATTGATACTACTGCTGCTGTTACTACTAGAACCAAATCAGCAGTGCCAACAATTCCCGCCAAATACTTTAAAAAATTACAAGGACCACCATCAGAGTTTTCTCTTCACGCTTATCCAAAGCCTTCCGAAGGAGCTATTCAATCAGACTTTTATTTATATGTAGAGAAGTTTAAAAAGAGTGAGAGCTTGAAGGCCTCGACAACACATCAATATGAATGGAGTGCTCGTGTTGCTGTTGATAGTTCTGAACAAGTGGATTTATCCTTACTCTCACAATATGTCAAGAGTATGCGTGTTCAAGTTTTGGATCAACATGGTACTGACATTACTTCAATGGCTAGTTTTGTTGTTGATGAGGAAAGTTTTGGAGCCTTCTCAGATGGTGAAAATAACTTGTTACCTTCAAAAACTTTGAGATTTGATGCCAACTCAATTCGTCGTTTGAAAATCAATCAAAAGAGCAAGCAAACTAGTATTGGAAGTAATTATATTGATGAATGGATTGTAAATGTTTTTGTTGATGCACCTGCTTCAGCTCCAACCTATTATGACGATGAAGCATTGCACTTGTTGGTCTATAATCAATCTCCACTTCGTGCCTATACTCAATTACAATCATATGACAATCAATTGGTTGGTGAAAATGTCATTATTGAAACTTTCATGTATGATGAAGATGTAACTCCAGTTAAGGCAATCAATGATATTCCAAGACCAATTCGTGTCTTTGCCACTGCCACTGATGAAACAATTTTGAGTGCTCAAATGGAAATCTTGTCACCAAGTGGTCAAGAAACCTCTATCAACATGCTTGATAATGGTCTTTTGGGTGATCGTATGGAAAATGATGGAATTTACTCTGCTGCTCTCAATGCTCAAGAAGCTGGTGACTATGTTATCACTGTCTCAGTCAAGGGTGTTATCAAGGGTAATGCCGTAAAGAATATCTCACGTCTCATTAATCAAGATCTCGTTGAATTTGAAAGAAGTACACACCATGTTGTTTCAATTGTTAAAAAGTCACTCGAGTTGACTCAAAATGCTGTTTTCTCATTCAATGCTCCTTCTGTTAAAACTGCTCAAATTGCTGATGTCACCTCACAAATGGTCGACGTCAAGTTGGTTGCCAAGCCATTAGATGCTGACGCTTTAGGTAAAAAGTTCAAGGCCTATGCTGAAGTTTACTCTGCCGGTGATGCTAAATCAAGTGTTCCAATTGCTTTTGTTTCAGGTATGGCCATTGCTGAAAAGTGTGACGGTACTGAATGCCCAGAAGGACTTATCTACTTGCCACTCCAAATGAGTTTGGCTTGGGTTGCTTTGGCTAGACAACAATCTAATGGAGTTATTTCTGCTCCATTCATTTTGAAGAATGTCAATATTCAAGATGTTGCCACCTCTAATATTATTACCAAAGCTGATCAAACTCTTCCTGAATTGACTAGTTGTCATATCAAGTTACCAGAACATACCTTGTACAATGCTAGACCAGTTGATATTAACTACTTTTTAAACACTCATGAAGGTATGGAAAAGTTTGATGGTGTCATTACTGAATCAATGTTGTTTGGTCCAAGACCAACTGAAATTGCCACTAAGAGCCTTACCTCTTCAACACAACACAAGGTCTTGCTTATCCATGGTTATTGTTCTGGTTATGCTCCATTCCCAAGCTCTGATTTCACCAATGCTGTCTATTTCAGTGATCATAATGCCAACAGAAACAATGATGAATTTGCCAGTATGATTTTCGAACTTGGTCAAACCTTTGATTCATTCTCAATGGTTGGTCACTCACAAGGTGGTCTTGCTTCATTGCACTTATTTGCTTATTATTGGACTCATGCTGACGTTGCTGCTGCCTCAAAGAAGACTTTGGCTGGTGAAACTAGAAGAATTATCCAATCTGTTGGTTCTCCATACAGAGGATCTGGTTTGGCTGGTGTTTTGGCTAGTATTGGTAAAGTTGTTGGAATTGGATGTGGTAAACAAACTGATTTGACCTATGATGGCGCCAGTAAGTGGCTCAGTTCTATTCCAGTTGCTGCTCGTCAAGCTCTCTATTACTCTTACACTCAATATAAGGATTGGTCTTGGTGTTCATTGCCAGCTAATGTAAGTATTTTATTTTTTAAAACTCAATTTACCAACTATGTCAATTCTAAAGGCTGTTTTGAAATTACCAAACGATGGAACCTGTGAAAAGAGTAGAGCTTCTGTTGATGGTGCAAATCACTATGACAGCAAGAAGGGATGGTGTCACACCAACAAGATGAAATACAAAGGTCAATGTGAAGACTCTGAAAGAAATGCCGTTCTTAACAAGTATGCCCAGTTGTAAATAAACAACCCATACAGATTTCTCTCCCATGACCAAATATTATCTCTTGGATTACGACTGCCATAAATAACAATATGAAATAAGGAATATAATCTTATCAAATTTGTGGAAAAGATCACTTCTCAGCCAAGTTCAAATATGGCATATGACAAATCTCTCAAGATGCACACTAACCTAGGGATTGTTTTCAAGACCTGACTCGAGTTTGAATTATTTCGCTTAATGTACCGAACTCGCAAGATCACCTCCAAAATGGTGTGTGAAAAGGTCTTTAGTGCAAATAGAAACCAAACTGGACCATTGCCCAAGGTGAATGTCGTTAATGTTACATTGGCTTGCATGTGTTTCGGTGAAGGTGAATTCAATCAATTTCCATACTATATAGTATTACACTATAACCATTGAAGAATCCAAGAATTTGATGGTTTGGGCTCTGAAGAATTCCGGCCAAAACTTTACAACCAAAGTACTTGATGCACCTTATATTTTGGTTTCTGAACATTTTCAAACAGAGCTGTTATAAAGAATCTATGGAACTCTTCAAGACTTATCCAGATGGGGCCTTTGGTATCCGGTTCTTGGTAGTTTTATTCAAACTTTCTACTCCGTTCCACTTTGGTCTTTCAAAAGTCAATATTTCACTCAAACAAATTGCCAGCTTCTTGTCAGGTGTGAGTTACACGAGTGTTAATTAAGGTTATTAGAAGTTTCTTGGATACCGAAAATGAAACACCACTTCACATTGAATAAAAATTCAATTCAAGTTACTCCATTGGTTTTATATTGTGAATGTTGATGTTGTGAATTAATTGTTGAAGGGAGTCTCTAGACCAGTAAAAGCACGAAATCGTAAAGTTTGACATTTGGCTTCTTTGGCTTCTAATAATTATACAGGGTCGGCCAACAACAAGCAAGAATAGTTAAGGTAATGTCCTTAATTGCTCACTTCCTTAATAGTATAAACACGCACCCTATGACCATTTCCAAGTTTTGATCTCTGCTTGTTAAATACCTCTCTGGATTGAGCGAAGAGTACCATTTTTCAATCTTTACCAAACTCTACAATCCATCTCTCTGTCAACTACCATCACCTCAAAAATAAAACAATGATCCACAACAAGTAATTTCTTTTATCCTGATGCCAAATGATGTTTGTAATGGTAATAGTAGAGAGCATCTATCAAAATGACCTCTTTCCATTGTTTGATGCCTCAATTCTTTAAAACAAAATGACTAGACGAATCGTTCCAGAAAATGCAGAATCCAGTTGGAAAGCAAGTCAAAAAGAAGAAGTTGAAGAGGAGGAACAATTGTTGGTCGCTGAGAAGAAGGAAAAGAGGCCTCTGATTCTTGGGATTTTACTTTCGGTTAGATTATTCTTGATTATTGTCATTATGAGTGTTGTATTATTGACGGCCTTGTCAATTTGGATAACTTCATACAAAGTCAATCAGGATCAAGCAATGGAAGCAGTTAATGTATTGATTTCGAATATTAGAGAAAAGGTTTCGAATTTCTTGAATAGTCAATTGGTACCTGCCAAGCAAGTAGCTCAGCAAATGGCCTATGATTACCATAATAAGTATGTCAAAATAGATGACAGTGCCTTGCCATATGTCTTTTCAAAAATGAGAGTTTATAACATTACACTTGCTAACTTATGTTATGGTGAAGGTGGTTTAAATGCAATGCAAGCAGTTACAGTGGACGAAACTAAGGGATCTTTCGTTTGGGCAAAGAAGAATCCTGGAGAAAATTTCCTTACATGGATTTTAGATTCAGATACTGGAGCAGTTGTAAAATCGTATGGATTGATTCTTCCTGCCTATCCAGTTGGTAAAATGGACTATTATGTTGAATCGTTGAGTTTATTCCAAAATTATCCTCAAGGTGCTTTTGGAAATGTCTATCAAGTGATTAACAGTTCAATGCAGACATTCTTCTCTGTTCCAATTTATAACACAACGAATACTACATCAAAGCAAAGACTTGGTATTTCAAAAGTCAACATTTCACTAACCTTAATAGGAAAATTCCTGGCAAGTGTTGAAGTTTTGACACGTGGGTTTGTCATTGTTTCAGAATTCAACACAGATTATGTAATTGGTTCCTCCCTTGACATTCCAGAACTTTTACTCCAAAGAATTCACTCGGTCAACATTTCCCAGCACAATGCAGGAGAAATTATGAGAAAGTTTCATGAACTTTCGGGTAAAGTTGAAACCTTCCAAACTACTCTAACCATTGGACAAACCACTTATCTTATCAGTTCTAGTGCGTATGTGTTTGAGAATATTAAATGGAGAATGACACTTGTCTTTGAGGAGAGTGAAATTATGGAAGGTATCATTGTAAGCAGTTACATCATTTTGGGAGTTACAGTTGGTGTTTGTTTATTAGGTATTTTGATAAGTGTTTTGATTGGAAATGTGGTGACGAATCCTTTCGTCCAACTCGAAAAGGATTTTAAAAAGATTGAAATGCTTGATTTGGCAAATATTAAGCCAAGATCGTCACTCTTCTCAGAAGCTGCAAATATTTATGCATGTTTAACTGCAACTGTTCAGTGGTTGAAAGATTTTAAATCTTTTCTTCCTGATTCAGTTTTGAATCAATTATCAGATTCGAATAATGATACTTGTGATAAGGATAAGGATCCTCCTGGTGATTCATCATTAAGAGAAAGTGCAAGTGCCATTAATTTATCCAATCGCAAATCTGAAACTCAATCAAGAATCAGTTCCCATCATGACAAGAAGAGAGACATGTTTAAATTGGGATTATCAGTCAAGGAATGTTGTGTTGTTAATGTCAGAATTAATAACATGAATGAGAAATATTTCTCAGATCCTGATGTACTTTCACAAACAATTTCTAAGGTTTTAACTGGAATTTCAACAATTTGTAAAACAGTTCGAGCTGATTTACAAATTAAGAGTTATGATGAATTTTTGGTGATTTTTGCTGATCGACCACAAGTTTCAAATATTGGATTGGAAACTGCATTGAAGATTGTTGCTGGAATTGGTCATTTGAATGATAATTTGACAAGAAATGGTCATGGAAAGTTGATCAATTCCATTGGCATTGCCTCTGGAAATTCACTGCAAGGAAATGTTGGAAACAAACAAACAAGATACTTTGCTCTTGTTGGCACAGTGATTGAAAGGGCAAAAGATTTGTGTTTCATGAGCTCACAATTCGAAACTCCAGTCTTGACTGATCAAATCACTTTCAAACATGGTAAACAATTTGTTTTCAGACCAGTGGATAGAGTTAAAGATAAGGATGGAAATCTCTTCACTGTTCATGAATTGGTAAAGAAGAATTTGGTTGAGAATGATGAGTGGCTCTACGAATTGGAACAAAAGAGGCAAAACTCCAAGCACAACGATTATACTCTAAGTGTGGAGAAGCTCTTTCAAGCAAGAGAGAATGATTCAATTATTCCTACAGAAGAACTCAATTCAATTCGTGAATGTTTACTCTCCTATCAAGATGAATGTCCTACTGATAAGGTGGTAAAGAGAATGGCCAACCTCTCCACCCAAACAAATGATTTCTCCAATTATCATTCAAATGTTGCAAAGATTATAAGAAGCTATTTAAATGTTGATAGACCTGTACATATTAATGAATAAAAAATTTTACTTCTCCCTAAATTGTAAAGAAGAATCGCCTACACATTATATTAAATTCTTCTCCCCACTCATTATGATCATATAAATCCAATTCTATATTGATTTCTCTCGAAATTAACAAATCGTTCATTCCACTAAATATTAATCCAATTTCACTCTTACATCTGGCCATATAAAAGAATGAGCTTGCGAGTTGTTCTTTAATGTTTTCTCCCATATCATCCGAGTCGTATCTTGTATAGATAAAATCAATATAATACTTGAAATCCAAAATGGCAAGCTCATATTTTTTCAAGTCCAGTAAAGACATGGCTCTATTTCTATACGTGTCACTGATGTCATCAGAAAATTGAATATTATTACCAAAACGATCTATACAATTAGTATACCATAGTACAGCATTTAGATGATCCTCAGCAGCAGAGTAGGCAAATCCGAGATTGTGTGAATAGTTTTGCTGAGTTTCATCCAACAAGTCTGCATTGTAAAAATCATTAATGGCCTCTTGATACTTTTCCAGAGAAATAAATGTAAATCCTCTATTATTGATAATAAAGGCATGTTGTTGTTTGAGCACCTTATAGTCACGTATTCTTGCTAGCTCTTCTGTATTTTTAGCTCTTCGAGTTAGCTTCTTCAAGTCCTCAAATTTCTTGTATTCAGGAAGAATGTACTTGTCCAGTAATTTCTGATAGGTTTCTGCCGAATCGTTCAACCTTCCCATTAGCTTTAACTGTAGAGCCTTATTGTTGTAAAGAGTAATCAAGCTACCATCCTCGTGGCAGTCATTGTTACAAATACTGGAAAATCTATTGTAAAGGCATTCTCTGTAAAATCTCTCTGACAACCACTCAGGACCTTCAAACTCTGGTTTTGTAATTCTTTCGTGAAATTCTATTGCGTAATCAATCAGTTTTACTCTGGCACTATACTTTAACTGATCACGTAGGTAAATGGAGTATAAAATTGAATTCTTATAATTTGGAAAGATCTTGACACTAATTTTGAGGCAAGTCTTTGCTAATTTGAAATAATAGGCCCGCTCAGATTCCATCATAGCAAAGCATCCATACGACCAAAATATACTCCCACTCAAAGACAGCATTGTCTCAATCAACATGTGAGATGGAAGCATTAAATAATCCACACAATTACAATCCGTCTGTTTTACCTTTTCGAATCCTTTCGTAACAATACTGTAATTTTCCTCTCCTCCAAACCTGAGTAGATGTGACTTGTACAAGTTAAAGCACTCCTTGATATCTTTACGAGCCAATTCATAAATTAATTTCCCGGAAATTCTAGCACTAATACTCTTTGTATTGTCCAATTCATCATCATCACCAAATACCAGACTCTCAAACCTCTGAACAGAGTAGGTAGTCGAGTTGTTACCAAGAGTAAAGACCAAATCGCACAAGTATAAAGCTCTCTTTTCCAAGGCCTGTATCTTTTTCACTGCCACAAAAGTCTTGTCCTCGTATTGCTCATCTAAATGTTGAAGCACGTAGGTAATGTCGCTCACTGCCGATAGACACAACCTCATGTCAGAATTCATAGTATCTTTACAGGCTGTCTTGTAGAAGGCATTTGCTCTATTCCAATAACACATGACATCTCCACAACAACATTTATGAACATCAAAATCCTCTTCGTTAAATGAAATTCCAAATCTTTGATCCAAATAATCAATATATCTCATCATTTCCACACAATCACATTCCTTTGTATCGTCTGCCACATTCTCATATCCATACAATTCATCTTTCAAATAATTGTACTCCTTTTCCAAATCCACAAATTGTTGCAAAAATCTCTCCTTCACTCTATCGCACACTTCAATAAATGCTTGTTCGAATTTTCTCTTGGTATTCTCCGAAGAGACAGGAAGTTTCTCCTTTGAATTTATCAACTTTTCAATCTTACTCAAGTAGGCAGAAGGTTCATAGCTAGTTTCTTGTTGATCATTCTTCTCTTCACCACCAAAAACATCAAAATCATCTTCCGACTCCTTTACAAGTTGAGTGAGAAGAGTTGGATTCCATGGAGGAAAAGTCTCCTTCTTCTTTTTCAAGGCATTATAATCTTCTGTTGTTATTGTTGTCGTGGTAGTTGAAGAAACTGTTGTTTCAGCTGTTGTACTATTAAAATCCTCTTCATTAGAATTGATACTAGTTGCCGATAAATCTTCTTCACTATTATTATTATTAATCATGATGATGCTATTTTTTTGCTATTCTCACGGAATGAACAAAATGATGATGAAAAATTATTATTAGGTGTGATGATGAACCTATTATTCTATTATTTTGTGAGGATGTATTATTTACAAACTAATGGAATAAATATTAATGAAGAAGATATGAGGAGGTTCTTTTTTTAAAAATTAAAACAATGAAATAAATCGTGCGCACTCATCACATAATTTTTTTGAATTTAAATTTTAAAATTGAATTATAAAACCGAATATTCCTATTAATCTTTCTCCTTTTCCACTGCCAGTTGATGAGATTGATGTTGAACATTCTGTTGTGGCTATTATGATTGCTTCAATAAATGACATTCTTGGTTCATCAAAAGGAAACCAAAAAGGTCCAACACGGCCATCCTTAAATAAGTGTTTAAATGGAGCATCTCACCTAAAGAGTCAAGGCCAATTGTGTGTTTATTGCCTTAACATGAGTTTGAAATTGCCAAAGACAGAATTCAAAACAACGGATTTCATTTTTCCCGCCAACATGGAACTCTTATTAAGGAACCATAGCTATTGCCATCGGTACCAAATCGGACAAGATCCCTCCTTAATATTTTAATGTTGTCTGACTGAAAGGAAGCATAGGATGATGATCTCTGTGGCAAGCCACTAACCTCAATCAATCAAATTCCTCAGTCCTCACAATGAGGTGAGGAGGAGTATCGACTGGTTAGTGTTCTTCCTTGCTTGTTAACAAAGAGTGCGGAAAGGATAAATTAAAGGAAATTAGCTTCTTGTTTGGAATGAGGCAAATGTCCTTCTTGATGCTCTTTGCGTTTCTTGTTTGGAATTTTTACACTCACTAACCATTTTATTAAAAAAACAAACAAGATCTGCTGCAGTGGAATTTATATGACTCAAAGTAGTGCAATACAGCAACAAGAAGTGGTGGCTAAAAGGCAAACAACAACATCATCATCTCTGAACTCCAACAACATGACTGTTGGATCCATTGAAAGTGTCAACCTTAAGCTTGACATGGACATTTCGCCAAAGAAGGTTGTAAATAGAAAAAAGTCTCCAACTAATAAGACACATGTATCATCTTCATCAATAACCATGTGGCCACATGAATCAAACTCTGTATTATCCTCTTCTGATATTTGTTCATCGAGTTCATCTCCCAGTAATACAACAACATCTAACAACAACATGGATCATCACAAGATTAAAAAGTCTCGGAAAACCATCAAGTACGAAACACATGTTTTTACATGCAATGACGAACCACTAGTAGCATCAAAAAGAAAACTTATTGCCAAGTATGATTTGTTACGAGTGCTGCATTTACCTCAAACTTTGGCAAGTCAGGTACTGGGGTGTAGTTTCTCAACATTGAAGAGAAGATTCTACGAATCGAAAGAGGACTTGGGAATTGAGAAATGGCCTCAGTTTTATCAGGAAGTGAGGCATTTACCAATATTCGAGTACATTTATCCAATGTCTCTAACATTTATTTTGAATCCTGTAAATAGACACAAAAAAACATCTTATTCAGACTTGACACCTCCGTACATTTCTGACTCTGAGGTGAGGAATCATATGGAATATCCAAACTAGCAAAGTCATGCAGATATGTGGAGAGAACAATTTTGATCTGGAGCTAAATTATTAACGTCGCTTATATCGAAAAGACCTGAGAGACGAGGTCTACAACCACTAAGTGGTAGCCTGCCTGTGGTAGGCAGAGAGGTATTAACCCAGATAATGAACCTGGATGTGACAACAGGTCCAAAACCTTTTCTTAATAATTCCAATTTTTCCAATAGTGAAAGTGGAATAGTATCTACTGTTGAGAGGTATCTAGGTACAGAAAGATCTGGAGCTAAATATCATTTATTCAACAAAATCTTTCAAACACTTGATGTTATCAGCAATAACATTTACATTTGTATCAGATTTAGGATAAAAACAGAAGAAACGAGTAGTAATATGTTCTGCTTGTGGAACGACATAGTAAGGAGAAGCAGTAGTTGGAACACCAGGTGCCTTGTTAACTTCACAAATCATAACACAACGCAAATTACTGACATTACCAAATTGAGATTTGGCCCAAGAAGTACCCATTCTTGAATAACCAAAGCTAGTAGCTGATTCTCTGGCCATGTATACCCCAGGCCCGTATGCTGCGCCAGTGGTCATGAGCTTGGTATTGGAAGCATTGACCAAACCATTTCTAAGAATGGAGTGGAAGTTTTCGATGGCTGAACCATGGAATGCCCAGTCTATAATTTTTTTAAAAATTAATTGCATAATAATACTTACAAGAACCATACTTCTTTCTGTTTTGAGAGAAGGTGGCAGCCTTTTCTGGGTTATCCATCATCATTATGTATTGATATTGAGTTTGCATTTCTTGAATTCTCTTCTTTTCGGGCATTTTTACAATAGCACTGTTCAATAGTTTTAAATATAAAAATAAACATTCCAACTTACCATCTCTTACAACTCAATAGCCATCTCAAAATTTCATAAGCCTCAGGATGTAAAAACTTTCTGAGTTCAGATTCATTTTCACAGTGATTTTTCATTTCAGCAATAGAAGGAAGTCTGTCGAGAGCTTGTACAACTGAATTAAAGTTCTTTGTGGATCCCTTTATCAAATATTCTGGGAATGGATCGAAAATGAGTTCCTTTCTACCACTGGTAGCTGCTGAATAGGCCATACTCACCATGATATCGACGACGTCTCCATTTTCTAAAATATCAGTGTGAATAGATGAGGGACAAATGACAATTGGAATGGAATTGCATACACCAAGTTCGATATACTCAAATTGGCATTTGAATTTTGTACAAATAACAGGTCTATTTTCTTGTGAAACAGGGAGCAAATCGTGGCACTCAATAGAATCATCACAACCACAACAAAAGTGATTACATGATTGTACTCTGAGTACAAGATAGGTCAACATTTCCAATATAAAGTTTGTCTTTGGTTCATGTCCTGAAACGAGAGCCTTATCGTAAGTGTACAAATTTTGTTGAATATATCCACATTCTCTCAACAATTCTTCGGCAGCCTCTGGAATAACATTGGTATAATACAAAGCAAGAGCTTTAGCTGTATGAATCTTCTTTTCCTTGAGGAATTTGCTAATAATTTCCTTTTTTTCCTTTTGAGTAGTCTTTGAACTCCATTGAGCTAATTTCAAATCTGCAGCACCAAATCTAGTTGTCTTGTCAAACTTTAATTGCTCCCATCTAAAATCAATATATTTAGTGAGAACGTGTTCCATTTGTTCAGCAAAACCACTTCTCAAGTGAGCCAACTCTGGTTTGTATTGAACTCTTGGTGATGTGTCGTGAGTTAAATAATCTGGAGCAAAGTTAATTGACATGGTAAACCAATTGTTTTGAGAATTTATACCATACTCCTTTTTCATTTCAGTAGTCATGTCATCAACAATAACATTGAGTCTGACATTGTAAATTTGACTGATAAGAGAAACAAATTTGGTATCAAAATAAGTTTTTGCATCATTAACATGGCAAGTGAGTTGATCTTGCATTTCTCCATCTTCTTCAAAATCATCAACCATGTCATCATCATCAAGGTCGAAAATCTTTTGACTATTTCCCTTTCCAGTACCAGGTGTTGGTGTTCCGACTTCATTCATCAAGTAGTCATCTCTCTTCTGGACGAGACTATCCATGAAGGTTTTGATTGTATTTTCCAAACCATTTTGTATTTCAATATATTCCTCATTTCCATCATATGTTGCACAGATCAAATCTTCGGAAACTTTAACAATATGACAAAGAAACTCTTTCAACCCGAAAAAATCAACATTAATGTCCAACTCTAACTC
This sequence comes from Naegleria gruberi, assembly GCF_000004985.1. Classification (NCBI taxonomy): domain Eukaryota; phylum Heterolobosea; class Eutetramitea; order Acrasida; family Naegleriidae; genus Naegleria; species Naegleria gruberi. Next base: position 322,385 of record NW_003163275.1, read on the forward strand.
TCCAGGACCAAAATTGACAATACGAAACGTTCTAACAACAGGATCTTCACCCTTCTTGAACTCTCCAAGTAATTCAGAGAGACGTTCCTTTGTCAATACACTACTACTGGACATTTTTATATGTAACAAAATATAATATACTAATTTGATGATGAAGATGTTGATAATCAAGTTGTTTTGTTGTTGATCGATGACAAAACGGAAAACACCAAGAACAAGATGAGAATTTTTTTTCTTGTTGAATTTGAAGCTATTTTTATGGTGATCATTACAAGATTGAACTTGTTCCAACACGCAGAGATGTTAAATAATTTCATGATTTTGTGCTTTGTTTGAAAATATTGTGTAGCTATTAAGTGGAAGGTAAAACAAAATTCTTCTTCATAATATTTATGTCTTGTTACAGGAACATGTTGTTAAAGAGAGATCCAAAGTAGTTCCAAGCAGGACTTGTTTTTACCACTTGTTCATTTTGGATCCTCCTCAAATCGTGTTGTAAAATCAAAAAAATTACCATCACATGACGAAAAACCATAAAAGACGTGATGCCAGATAAACTATTCTACTCCCATTGGTAGATCGTTGAAATCATCATCTCCTACAACCTATTTTAAAAGTAATATTACTCATCATCATTATGATAATAATTTAAAAAACATATCACACAGTTTATTATTATTACAATTATAATAATATGAAGAGAGGCAATCACTTGTTATTCCTAGTAGCATCAATAGTAGTAGTACTTGTTCTATTATTTTGCTCATCATCCGTAGAGTCACTGAATATCGGCAGCAAGTGCAACAAGCATCACAACAACAAACATTGCAGTAAAAAGCCGTGCAACATTAAATGTTCTACCAATTTGATGAGTAAGAACGGATGCCAACTATGTAAATGTTGTCCACCCTATCTTCACACTTGTAAATTGTACTGTAAGAAGGGTTATCAAACCAACAAGTATGGTTGTCAAATCTGCCAATGCATTCCATAGGAGAATTAACACAATTTTCTATTAAGTATCCGCGCTGATTCTCAAGAAATAATTCCATAGCTTGGGAACTAACTATTACAATAAACATGCACCAATTTTGTAACAAGAGATGTCGCTACTATTCTCTGTGCTGGTAGTAACTATGTAATTTATTTATTATTAGAAGGAGAATAGGATAGAAAATAATTTGAAAAAAACAACATCAACACCTTATTACATTTTCTTCAAACTCTTTTATACAACTGCTTCTTCTTCATCATGTCCAACCCATCAATTGGCAGCAATCACACTGCCCAGAGACGTTTACTTGTACATTTAAATCATTTACTCCCTTCAAGTCAATCAGCCGATCTGATTGAATCTAACGTTGTAAGAGGATTGACATCATACAATGATGAAGGTGATCGTTACAGTAGTATTTCCTATAATTATAAACATACGTTTGATGTTAGGAAAATGACTTCATTCCTCAGTCCTAGCTTTGATAAAAAGGAAATGTATAAATTCCTTGATACACCACTCATGCTTCATAAGAGTATCAACATTACTAAGGAAGAGGCAAGAGAAGTTGCCTTGAAACAAGTTATATTCCTATGTCAATCTGGATATTTCAATGTAACAGATATGAAAAAGAATCCTGAACTGTTTCTTCAAAGAATGGAAGCTGGAATTATTGATGCCTCAATGAATGTCAAGTTGGGTGTTCAATTACTTCTCTTTGCTGGTAGTATTATGAACTTGGGTACCAAGAAACATCATGATTTATACTTGAAAAGAGCAGAAAGATGTGAATTACCTGGTGCATTTGCAATGACAGAAATTGAACATGGAAGTGAGTATTTAAATTGATATTATTTTGAATATTCTAATGTATTCTAAAGGCAATGTTAGAGAATTGAAAACCACTGCCATATTTGATGAACAAACAAATGAATTCGTCCTCAATACACCAAACAAGGGAGCTATTAAATGGTGGCTCGGAAATGCTGCTTGTCATGCTACAATGGCAACTGTTTTTGCTCGACTCATTTTGAAAGGAAAGGATTATGGTGTTCATGCTTTTCTTTGTCCAATTAGAGATCCAAAAAGTATGGAATTATTGCCAGGTGTCATTGCAGGAGATTGTGGTGATAAGATTGGATTGCATGGAGTTGATAATGGATTCCTAGAGTTTGAAAATGTCAGAATTCCATACGATAATTTATTGGATAGATTTGGTGGAATTGATTTAGAAAGCAAGTCATACAAATCTGAATTTGATAGTGCAGGAAGAAGATTTGCAGCAGTTCTTGGAGAATTAATTACTGGAAGAGTTACCATTGTAAGTGGATCATTGAATTGCAGAAGAGTTGGATGCATGATTGCCACACGTTATGCAAGTCAGAGAACTCAATTTTCTGCAGGTAAAGAATTCCCAGAACAACCAATTCTCGATTACAAATCTCACAAAACAAGATTAATGCCAATAATTGCCTCTTCTTACGTTTTTGAGTTTATTAAGAGAAATGTTGTGAAAAAGTATTGTAGATTACATTTGGAAAAGGTTTCAGATGATGAATTGCAAGAAATTCATGCCCTTTCTGCTGGTGTAAAAGCTGCAATGTCTTGGGATACTCAAACTCATTTGCAAACATTGAGAGAAATGTGTGGTGGACATGGTTATTCTGCATATAATCGTTTGGGAACTCTTCGTAATGATCACGATGTTTTGAAAACATTTGAGGGTGACAATACTGTATTAATTCAACAATTAGGTGGATATTTATTGAAAGAATTCAGCAAGCAGTTTAGTGGTGAGCTGATATCAGATTCAGTTCAGTATATTAGAAAGCAAGTTGGTGGTATGGCTCAAAGAAATCCACTCATTACCAGATTGTCAAGTAAGAAACATTTGAGAAACTCTGATTATCATTTGCAAGCTTTCGAGTATAGAACTGCAAAATTATTACAAGAGTGTGCATTGGAAATTAATGTAAACAAGAAGAAACAAGGTATTTTCCGTGCATTCGGTGAATCTCTCCCTAAATTAATTAGATTAGGTAGAGCCTATGTTGAGCAAGTTGCCTTACACGATTATTTACATGGCATTGAACAAGTTCAAGATCCAGAACTTAAACCTATTTTGAAAATGATGGGAGACTTGTATGCTTTGGATATTATTTCTAAGAATGTTGGAGACTTTATTGACCTCATCAAGAAGAACAAACTCTCAGCCATTCACGATATGGTTGAATGGTTGTGTGAAGAATTGAGAGTTCATGCTGTTTCTCTTGTTGACTCATTTGGATTTCCTGATTTTCTATTGGATGCACCAATTGCTAAGAGAGATCATGGTAATTATGTCCATCACATTCTCAATTATTCTCTTACAAGAAATAAGGGTAATTCAGATTTGATTGGTAAAATGCAAACTGATGTAGTTATGAAGAGAAAGAACGTTGCATCTGATGAAGATGTTAATCAAGTGATGGAAATAAATTTGTAAATCTTGGCACTGTATTTAAATGGGAGTTTCAAACTTTCGAATGTTTTGTAAAACTCCCTGATTCTTCTGAACTCTGACAACCTTCAGATCCAGTGTGGGCCAACCAACTCTAAAAAATATGATAAAATACAGACCAACAGTATTATTCAATGTCTGTATACCTTCAAAACATTAATATACTACCATCGTTTTTTCAATGTCCAAAATAAACTCGTTTTTTTAATGTTTACAAACTTTAGCATTGGTTGGCCCACAGTATCTAGAGCACATGTCGCTTCATCTAATAGCAAAATCTTTGTGTTGTGAAACAAACTTTTTTTACTTTTATCTGGTCAACTGCAATTTGCTTTCCTCGCTGATAGGAGTTTCACTAACGAATGAAATAAATTAAACACAAAATCAAAATCATAAGAACAAATAGAAATAAGAATAAATTTGAGTAGGGCGAAGGTAGTTTTGATCTACCGCCTCAAGGCAATGGTCAAGTGTAAATGCATGACAACCTTGCGTTTCTCCCGATTGAAACTATTCACCCTAATATATTAGAGGGAAAATTAAACGAACACTGTCAAGAAAAAATAACCACTATTTTTTATTTTGGTTCAACAATAAATATTTCAAATATATTTCTCCAAAAGACAATCGTTGATAAACCAATGGATATTACTCTGCGCTCTAAAAAATACGCAACCATTTGGCAAACGGTGAAAAATCGCATAGGTTCAACTTAATTCTCTACAAAATGACGTTGTAATATTTGCATTTAATTCAGTAATTGTAAAGTATATCGTATTTGAATTGGTGTTAAACTTGTTAATTTTCTATTGCTTAATAGTAGTGAGTTGAATAGTTGTGAAACTACCTTTAATTGCGGTGCGCACTTATTCCGACATCATTAAGAGCATTAAGGAATAAGTAAATGGTATTTATTAAAAGGTGGCCGTGCCAATACTCACTCTTTGTTAGAGGTTGTTAGATTTCAACCATTCAATGGTGTTTTCATCTTCAAGATCAATGTCTTCTTTTTCAAATTCAATAACAACAATATTTTCAAATAGTTCGGGATGATTTTTAACTTGTTCTCTTGTTGGAGTGTTGATGAACAATGCATCAAACAATTTATGATATGAACACATAATATGATCCAATGAATAAATTGTTAAATTATTACTCTTCTTTGATATTTGTAACTTTTCTTTGAGTGTGTGGGTTTGGTTCTACTTGGGTTTGGGTTGGTGGGGTTTGGGTGAGTTTTATACACTTTCATACAATAGAGTGATATTGAAATGTACCCTTTGATATTTCTGGATGGGTAGCATGATTTAGTGATGATTCCGACAATAAAAATCATATATTGTTCATATAATTATCAAGATATTGTATAATTTATTAAATATAAAGTGGGTAATATTGAATATTCTTTGTAGGAGCGGAAGCACTTATTCTTGTCAGTTGGAGTCAGTATTGTATTAAGGTTCATTTTAGGAATCTTAAAAAAATACAATAACAACTCACCTGCATCAACATCATCAAGTATATCATCTATATTGAATATAAAGCAACAGCAAGAATGTATGGAGTTGATTCAACATGATTATTGGATTGGAGAGATGGCAAAAATATTACTATTATTGTATTTGTCAAGTTGGAAGTACCCTCAGGATCATCAGCGAGGTTTCCTCTTCATCTCTTCTTGTTAGAGAGGTTTTTCATCCACAAGATGGTCATCTTCTTCATTGAAGAGGTTGCTTTATTATTAAGCACTGAGAGAAGCGTTTTTAAATTTTATTTTGATGAAATAAATCAAAATTTATTACGCACAACACATCAAGAACAACAACAGCAACATGCTGATACACCATCATCATCACTGGGTGAATTGGCCATCATTGTTGTATAATTTCTTGGAATTTATTGGATTAACAGTAAATTTTGGAATTACTCTCCTATTGAAGATGGAACATCAGCAACATCACCAAGATGATCTTCAATTGGATAGTATTGTTTTCAGAAGTGGTTTCACGCTTTTTGTGGGCTCTTTCAACATACCATCATCAGAATGGTCATCATCTTGTTGAGGGAAGATGTTCAACCTTGTTTTGGAAAGTAGAATATCTTACCACCACTCTATTCTCCTATTTTGATTGGATTGGTGGAGGTGCCACCACCTCTTCATACATTGGGTTTGGGTTGGTGGGGTTTGGGTGAGTTTTATACACTTTCATACAATAGAGTGATATTGAAATGTACCCTTTGATATTTCTGGATGGGTAGCATGATTTAGTGATGATTCCGACAATAAAAATCATATATTGTTCATATAATTATCAAGATATTGTATAATTTATTAAATATAAAGTGGGTAATATTGAATATTCTTTGTAGGAGCGGAAGCACTTATTCTTGTCAGTTGGAGTCAGTATTGTATTAAGGTTCATTTAAGGAATCTTAAAAAAATACAATAACAACTCACCTGCATCAACATCATCAAGTATATCATCTATATTGAATATAAAGCAACAGCAAGAATGTATGGAGTTGATTCAACATGATTATTGGATTGGAGAGATGGCAAAAATATTACTATTATTGTATTTGTCAAGTTGGAAGTACCCTCAGGATCATCAGCGAGGTTTCCTCTTCATCTCTTCTTGTTAGAGAGGTTTTTCATCCACAAGATGGTCATCTTCTTCAATTGAAGAGGTTGCTTTATTATTAAGCACTGAGAGAAGCGTTTTTAAATTTTATTTTGATGAAATAAATCAAAATTTATTACGCACAACACATCAAGAACAACAACAGCAACATGCTGATACACCATCATCATCACTGGGTGAAT